>NC_037671.1:43987874-44278171 GCF_003255815.1 Theropithecus gelada | reverse complement strand
GCTCTGTCGCCCAGGCTGGAGTGCGGTGGCCGGATCTCAGCTCACTGCAAGCTCCGCCTCCCGGGTTCACGCCATTCTCCGGCCTCAGCCTCCCGAGTAGCTGGGACTACAGGCGCCCGCCACCTCACCTGGCTAGTTTTTTTTTTTTGTATTTCTTAATAGAGACAGGGTTTCACCGTGTTAGCCAGGATGGTCTCGATCTCCTGACCTCGTGATCCGCCCGTCTCGGCCTCCCAAAGTGCTGGGATTACAGGCTTGAGCCACCGCGCCCGGCCTTTTTTTTTCTTGAGATGGGGTTTTGCTCTTATTGCCCAGGCTGGAGTGCAATGGGCAATCTCAAGCTCACTGCACCCTCCACCTCCTGGGTTCAGGCCATTCTCCTGCCTCAGCCTCCCGAATAGCTGGGATTGATTACAGGTATGCATCACCACGCCTGGCTAATTTTGTGTTTTTAGTAGAAATGGGGTTTCTCCATGTTGGTCAAGCTGGTCTCGAACTCCTGACCTCAGGTGATCCACCAACCTCCCAAAATGCTGGGATTACAGGCGTGAGCCACCGCGCCTGGCCAATCCTCTGACATTTGTATAAAAGTTTTTGCATGGGTTGGGCGCGGTGGCTCACGCCTGTAATCCCAGCACTTTGGGAGGCTGAGACGGGTGGATCATGAGGTCAGGAGATTGAGACCATCCTGGCTAACATGGTGAAACACAGTCTTTACTAAAAAAAAAATACAAAAAGATTAGAAAAGTTAAGCATGCATGCATCAGTACTGCACTCCTTTTTATGGCTAAATGATATTCCACTGTATGCATATGCCATATTATGTTCATTTATTCATATGTCCACAAATGTTGGGTTGTTTCCATTTTTTTTTTTTTTTTTTTTGAGACGGAGTCTCGCTCTGTTGCCTGGTGTGGTGGCGGGTGCCTGTAGTCCCACCTACTCGGGAGGCTGAGGCAGGAGAATGGCATGAACCCGGGAGGCGGAGCTTGCAGTGAGCTGAGATCGCACCACTGCACTCCAGCCTGGGCGACAGAGTGAGACTCTGCCTCAAAAAAAAAAAGTTTTTGTGTGGATGTATGTTTTTATTTTTCATGGTGTATACCTAGAAGTGGAATTGCTAGGTTAGGTGGTAACTCTGTTGAACATTTTGAGGAACTGCAGAACTGTTTTCTGAAGCAGCAATACCATTTTACATTTTTACCAGCAGTGTGTGAATGTTCTAGTTTCTCCACATCATGACCAACACTTGTTTCTGAACTGAGACGCTTCTGAGAGTGAAAGGGTGCACCATTAATAAATATGCCAACACGACTGACATTAACTGGAACATATTCTTACCCTACCTAGATACCAAACAATTAGAAGATTCAATTCCTGATTTCAGGGAACTTTCTGGCCACATGATGAGTCAAAGCCCCAAACCCACATACTTGAGTCAATTAAAGAATCAAGTAAAGGTAAATTATTAAGAAGGAAAGCAAAGTACATCTAAATTCCCCCAGGAGATTGTATTCTCTTTAAGAGAAAAGAACTGTTTTATTTGTCTTTGTATTGTTTGTGGCCCCGGGTATATCTTGTGTTTGACAGGGTCTCAATAAAGGTCTGTGGACTAAGTGAATGGATGATACAAATTCTACTGTACAGAATAGAATGACTCACCTAGCAGGGGTTTTTGAGTTTGGGGGAAGTATGGCTCTTTGCTAAAAATGTAAATATATATTTTTTCCTCCATGCTGTAACAACACTAATGACAATTTAAAAATGAAAAAGTAGGCTGGGCCTGGTGGCCCACGCCTGTAATCCCAGCCCTTTGGGAGGCCAAGGCGGGCGGATCACTTGGAGTCAGGAGTTCGAGACCAGCCTGGCCAACATGGTGAAAACCCGTCTCTACTAAAAATACTTAAATTAGCTGGGCATGGTGCCGTGCAACTATAGTCCCAGCTACTGAGGAGACTGAGGCAGGGAATCACTTGAACCGGGAGGTGGAGGTTGCAGTGAGCTGAGATTGTACCACTGGTCTGTCTGCCTGGGCAACAGAGAGAGATTCTGTCTCAATAATAATAATAATAATAAATAAAGATAAAGTAAGGTAAAGATTGGTGGCTCATACCTGTAATCCCAGCACTTTGGAAAGCCGAGGCAGGAGGATTGCTTGAGGCCAGGAGTTCCAGACCAGTTTGGACAATATAGACCCCATCTCTGCAAAAAAAATTTTAAAAAACAAAAATAAAGAAAATGGAAGCAAATAACCTACAGTGAGAGGAATCTGGAACTGTGAATGGCTGACAATAGGTTGGGGAAAGACTATCCAAAGAGGGGAATTGCCTGAGCAGGGGGGCAGGAATCAAAGCACCCATCTTCATGCAGTGTACCTCTTGCAGCAGGTTAACCTTTGGAACTACAAAGATGTGGTGCCTTCCCCCAGGAATTTCCATCCTTTTGGGAGAAAACAGGATTTATTCACAGGAAACAAGGAGAATAGTTTAGAACAACCATTAAGTGGATGTATGCCCTTAAGCGTCATTGATCCTTCTGGCCCTAAATTTCTGTAATCTCTCAGTTCCATACCCTCATAGCTTCATGGAAGAGATGGGCCAGGAGCTAGGCCTTAAGGGAAGAGGCTGGATTTGGAGAAAGGAGCAGGATGCCAGTGGTGGGTGATAAGGCCCAGAGGTGAGCTGGAGTGCTAGGGCTGAGATAAAATTGGATAGGGCAGCTGGGGCCTCTTCTTGAAGGCAAACTTTGAAAGCCAGGCTGGTTGTCTTTTAAATTTAACCGATAAGCAGGTCCTTGGACTTAAGATGAAAGGAGTGTCTGTGAGAGATTAATCTGATGGCCTTGGGCCATTGATCTGGATCTGTCTGGAAGCAGTGTGAAGATGAGGCTCTCTGGGAGGCTTTTGCAACAGTAATATAGGCCCAGTCTTTCAAAGGAGGGTTTGAAAACCCCTAGGAAAACTCCTTCTGCCAGTTGTTTGTGTGGAGTTAACTTTTCCTTAACCATAGTAACTTAAACCATTGTTTTTATATTACAACAATTAGGGCTATATTATGGGCCAGAATCCAAGATGTATATAGGTTTCTAAGGCAGAATATTTAGACTTCAAATAAATTTCAGTTTTCCAGAGGGCAATCAGATTTAGGTCATGCTATCAGATTCCTCAGAGAAATCCATTCTTCTTTGCTGTAAAGGGTTTAAAATCTGAGGACTAAAGAAAGATGGTGCTGGGCCAGGCGCGGTGGCTCACGCCTGTAATCCCAGCACTTTGGGAGGCCGAGGCGGGCGGATCACGAGGTCAGGAGATCAAGACCATCCTGGCTAATACGGTGAAACCCCATCTCTACTAAAAATACAAAAAATTAGCTGGACGTGGTGGTGGGCACCTGTGGTCCTAGCTACTCAGGAGGCTGAGGCAGGAAAATCACTTGAACCCAGGAGGCGGAACTTGCAGTGAGCCCAGATGACACCACTACACTCCAGCCTGGGCGACAGAGCCAGACTCCGTCTCAAAAAAAAAAAAAAAAGAAAGAAAGATGGTGCCATACATAAACATGTGTAAGTTGCGAACTGGGTGGGAATATGATGGTACCTTTAGAACATTGAGGATCGGCCTTGCTTAGTACCAGGAAAATTCTGGTTGGTAATGAAGGAGGAGCCAGCACCTCAAGGTCTTTCCCAGACCTTTCTAAAGGCCCTAGTTCTGCCCAATGAACTGGCATGTTTGGCACTTGTCTGGTTTACATTTATTTATTAATTTTAATTTTTTTTTTTTTTTTTTGAGATGCAGTCTTGCTCTGTTGCCCAGGCTGGAGTGCAGTGGCACAATCTCAGCTCACTGCAACCTCTGCCTCCTGGGTTCAAGTGATTCTCTTGCCTCAGCTTCCCAAGTGGCTAGGATTACAGGTGCCCGCCACCACGCCCGGCTAATTTTTGTATTTTTAGTAGAGACGGGGTTTCATCATGTTGGCCAGGCTGGTCTATAACTCCTGACCTCGGGTGATCCACCTGCCTCGGCCTCCCAAAGTGCTGGGATTACAGGCCACTGTGCCCAGCCCTCCATTTAAATATGTATATATTTAAAATTTTTATTTGATCACCTTTCTCAAGTTGAATTTTTTATTTTCTTTTGAGATAGGGCCTCGCTCTGTTGCCCAAGTGCAATCACAGCTCACTGCAGCCTTGACCTCCTAGGCATAAGCAATCTTCCTGCCCCAGCCTCCCATGTAGCTGGGACTACAGGCATGTGCCACCACACTTGGCTAATTTTTTTTTTTTTTTTTGAGACGGAGTCTCACTGTGTCGCCCAGGCTGGGGTGCAGTGGTGCGATCTCGGCTCACTGCAAGCTCCGCCTCCTGGGTTCACGCCATTCTCCTGCCTCAGCCTCCGAGTAGCTGGGACTACAGGCGCCCGCCACCACGCCCGGCTAGTTTTTTGTATTTTTAGTAGAGACGGGGTTTCACCATGTTAGCCAGGGATGGTCTCGATCTCCTGACCTCGTGATCCACCCGCCTCGGCCTCCCAAAGTGCTGGGATTACAGGCTTGAGCCACCGTGCCCGGCCTACTTGGCTAATTTTTAATTTTAATTTTAATTTTTTTGCAGAGACAGGGTCTCACTTTGTTGCCCAGGCTGGTTTCAAACTCTTGGCCTCAAGCAATCCTCCTGCCTCCTTAGCCTCCCAAAGTGCTGGGATTACAGTTTGGCTATCTTTTTTTTTTTTTTTTTGTAGAGATAGGGTCACCATTCTGGCTTGCCTGGTTTACTTTTAATGTATCACCACTAAGATGTTTGCTGTGGGGTTTCAGTAGCACCCTATGTAAGACTAGGTAAGTTCCCATTTGTCCCTGCTTTGTCAAGAGTTTTTTCTTTTTTTTTTTTTTTTTATGAGACGGAGTCTCGCTCTGTCGCCCAGGCTGGAGTGCAGTGGCCGGATCTCAGCTCACTGCAAACTCTGCCTCCCGGGTTTACGCCATTCTCCTGCCTCAGCCTCCCGAGTAGCTGGGACTACAGGCGCCCGCCACCTCGCCCGGCTAGTTTTTTGTATTTTTTAGTAGAGACAGGGTTTCACCGTGTTAGCCAGGATGGTCTCGATCTCCTGACCTCGTGATCCCCCCGACTCGGCCTCCCAAAGTGCTGGGATTACAGGCGTGAGCCACTGCGCCCGGCCAAGAGTTTTTTCTTATGAATGGATGTTGACTTTCATCAAACACTTTTTAGGTATCTGTTGATGTAGTCATGTGATTTTCCCTCTTTAATCTGTTAGTGTGATCAATTATACTGATTTTTTTCAAAATAATAAATATAACATGCAGTTTGGTATACAGTCAACTTAATCACAACATATTACCCTTTTTACTTATTGGCTGGAATCAGTTTGCTAATATTTTGCTTAGGATTTTGCGTCCATGTTCATAAGTGTAATTTTTTTCACATATTGTTCTTGTTGGGTTTTGGAATCATTACATTAAAAGTGATTGGAAAGGCCGGGCGCGGTGGCTCAAGCCTGTAATCCCAGCACTTTGGGAGGCCGAGACGGGCGGATCACGAGGTCAGGAGATCGAGACCATCCTGGCTAACACAGTGAAACCCCGTCTCTACTAAAAAATACAAAAAACTAGCCGGGCGAGGTGGCGGGCACCTGTAGTCCCAGCTACTCGGGAGGCTGAGGCAGGAGAATGGCGTGAACCCAGGAGGCGGAGCTTGCAGTGAGCTGAGATCCGGCCACTGCACTCCAGCCTGGGCAAGAGAGCCAGTCTCCCCCTCAAAAAAAAAAAAAAAAAAAAAAGATTTGAAGTGAACCTCTCTTTATATTCTCTGAAAGCTTTTGTGTAAGATTGAAATTACTTCTTTCTTGAATGTTTGGGAGAACTCTGCCTGTTTGCTATTGACGGTTGCCCCATCAGGTGGGTGTTAGTAGAGAAAGTAGAGACAGTAAAGATACTTAACTTGAGGGGTAAACATAGCTTAAACAATAAGGAAAATTTTATATATTTCATACATCACAAAAAGTCCAGAGGTAGGTGGTTCAGGATTGGTTAATTCAGCAGCTCAACATCATCAGGGAGGGAAATTCATTCCAGTCATTCTCAGGTGGCAGCTCCTTCTTTCATTATTGCAAGATGGCTGCAGCTGCTCCAGGCATCACAGCACAGTAGTTAAGCGTGTTGATTTTACATGCCAAACTTGGTTCCAAAGCCCATCACTGTAGGACAATTGAGTAAATTGCTTAATCTCTCTGTAAAATGGGATAATAATACTTTAATTCAGAAGTTTACTATTATATGGATTAAATTAATGAGGCTAGGCACGATGGCTCACATCTGTAATCCTAGCACTTTGGAAGGTGGAAGCAGAAGGATCACTGGAGGCCAGGACTTCAAGACCAGCCTAGGCAACACGGTGAAGCCCCCTCCATCTCTAAACAATAACAACAAAAAATTTTTATTTTATTTATTTATTTTTTTGAGACGGAGTCTTGCTCTGTCACCCAGGCTGAAGTGCAATGGTGCTATTCTCCGCTCACCGCAACCTCCGCCTCCAGGGTTCAAGTAATTCTCCTGCTTCAGCCTTCCGAGTAGCTGGGATTACAGGCGCACGTCACAATACCTGGCTAATTTTTTGTATTTTTAGTAGAGACGGGGTTTCACCATGTTGGCCAGGCTGGTTTGAAATCCTGACCTCGTGATTCGCCTGCCTCAGCCTCTCAAAGTGCTGGGATTACAGGCATGAGCCACTGCACCTGGCTTTTTTTTTTCTTTTAAGGCAGAATCTTGCTCTGTACCCCAGGCTGGAGTGCAGTGGCGCAATCTCAGCTTACCTCCACTTTCCAGGTTCAAGTGATTCTCCTGCCTCAGCCTCTGGAGTAGCTGGGACTATAGGTGCACACCACCACACCGGTCTAATTTTTGTATTTTTAGTAGAGATGGGGTTTTGCCATGTTGGTCAGGCTGGTCTCGAACTCCTGGCCTCAAGTGATCCACCAGCCTCGGCCTCCCAAAGTGCTGGGATTAAAGGCGTGAGCCACTGCTCCCGGCCAACAAACATTTTTTTTAAAATGAGTTTTTTTTTTTTCTTTTCCAAACTCTTAAAATAGTGCCTGGCACATAGTAAGTATTCAATAATATGAGCATGTCTTCCTCCATTCTCACACAGAGCAGGAAAGAAGCTGTGTTCCTCCCGTGCCCCATTGATGGAAGTCCTTTAGCAGACTCACCTCCACACTTGATTGGTCAGATTTACAGCAAGTGCCCATTCCTAAACCACTTGTGGAATTACTGTGATTTGGTTTGGAGTAACTTGGATTCAACCTCCAAGACCAGGGAGTCCCTGACCTCCCCTGAAACACACCACCTGATAGCTCAACAAAACCTGGGTTCTCATCACAACAGAGAGGCTGGAGTGGTGAAGGTGGGAGGGGTCTGTTGGGTCACACAAGGAAGGGCAAAATGGGGGTCCCCATTCTTACTGGTTCTCCATGAAATTCCTTGGGCACTCAAAACCCTTGGATTTACCTACCACTGCACAGTTTACTTAGTGCTTTTTAACTCATGCATTATCTCATCCAGTCCTAGAGCCACCCTCTAAGCAGTCTTGTTATCCCCCTTTGACAGGCTTTGACACACTTGCCCAGTTGTGTATATATAGTTGGGACAGAGCCAGGTCCTGGGACTCAAGTCGAAGTCTTCAGACTCAATGTTTTGCATTTTTTTTTTTTTTTTTTTTGAGGTGGAGTCTCACTCTGTCACCCAGGCTGGAGTGTAGAGGTGCCATCTCGGCTCACTGCAACCTCTGCCTCCTGGGTTCAAGCAGTTTTCCTGCCTCAGCCTCCCAAGTAGCTGGGATTATAGGCACACACCATCACGCCTGGCGAATTTTTGTATTTTTAGTACAAACGGGGTTTCACCATGTTGGCCAGCCTGGTCTTGAACTCCTGACCTCAGGTGATTTCGCCTGGCTTGGCCTCCCAAAGTGTTGGGATTACAGGCGTGAGCCACCGCACCCAGCCTATTTTGCACTTTTATTTGTCTTCCATCAATTCCCAATGCCTGTCATTGGCCACCCCTCACAACTGCCACATCCTTGTGCCCCCTCTGCTATTGTTTATGGAATATTTAAAAAATAAAAATTATTCATTAAGAAGAAACTTGATGAAATCCCAGGTTTCATGTCTCTCTCTCTCTCACACACACACACTCACACTTTAAAATGAGCGTAAGGTATTTATTTGGGCTTAGAACGTGGGCTCTGGCATTTGATTACCTTGGTTGGAGTCCCAGCTCTGCCACTGTAGCACATGCAGTTGGTCTCCACCCAGGTGTCCATGGCACTTAGCGTTTGAGAGTGCACCAGCCTCACTTCCAAGTTGCTGGCACTGTCACTTTGCTTGAGGGCTTGTTCTGACTATCAGAGTCCATCATGCCCTCCCACAAAAAGGCTGGAAGTACTGGGGAATTAATTCCACTCCTCCACCATCCCCAAGCAGCCCTCATACAATGGCTGTTGGGGATTGGTAGACAAATCTCCCTGCTTCCCCACCCCTCAGGTACAGTAGCGGTCAAGCATGCACTTTTGATTGTCTCCTAGTTCCAAGGCAGGATTGAGCTCCATTTGTCCACCATGGTTAACAATAACGCAGTCTTCACTGGCCTCTGTCCCTTCCCCGCTCATTTCTCCACCCGCTTTAGCTGCTTCATGGAATCGCCTCTCAGGTAAATTATTTCACTTGAATCCTTGTCTCAAGGTCTGCTTCTGGGAAGCCCAAATTGAGACAGACACTTGCTAGTTGTATGGCTGACACTGGTTGTCACCTAACCCCTTTGTGTCTCTCTTTTTTCTATCGGTAATGGAAGGAGAATAATACCACCTCAACCTCACAGAACAGGTGTGGTACAGCTCTCAGTGACTGGCTAGGAGAAAGCACTTAACAAGAGGGATCTAGGCCAGGCCTGGTGGCTCATGCCTGTAATCCCAGCACTTTGGGAGGCCAAGGCTGGCAGATCACCTGAGGTCAGAAGTTTAAGATCAGCCTGACCAACCTGGTGAAACCCCATCTCTACTAAAAATACAAAAAAAAAAAAAAAAAAAATTAGCTGGGCATGGTGGCAAGCGCCTGTAATCCCAGCTACTTGGGAGGCTGAGGCAGGAGAATTGCAGAGCAAGACTCTGTCTCAGAAAATTAAAAAAATAATAATAAGTGGGATCTAATATTATTACTACCTAATAGTATTATTACTATTATTGCTCTGGTGTGCCACCAGGGGTGTTGTGCCACACTGGGGACATACTACTCCTGACCCCCCACCTGAACTTTCTCTGGATGCCCTCTTCCTGCTTCTCTCTCCTTACTCCCACTTACTCTCTAAGCTCCTGCAATCCCATTTCTGCCACCATGACTGTTTCATGGAATTCAGGTGATCAGAACCACCAATCCCCACCAGTCCCAGGACAGCCCACCCTTCCTATCACACAAACCACCCTGCCTACTTCTGATGAGTGTTGCAAATGCCCATGTAAAAGTCTTCTGTCTTCATAACATCTTAGGATTCCTGCGTTGTGGAGGATCATCATATCAGGCGCTTTAGACTGGAAGCTTAAAAGGGAGGCTTCTTGGCCCGGCGCGGTGGCTCATGCCTATAATCCCAGATCTTTGGGAGGCCGAGGCAGGCGGATCACGAGGTCAGGAGATCGAGACCATCCTGGCTAACACGGTGAAACCCCGTCTCTACTAAAAATACAAAAAATTAGCCAGGCATGGTGGCGAGTGCCGGTAGCCCCAGCTACTCGGGAGGCTGAGGCAGGAGAATGGCGTGAACCCGGGAAGCAGAGCTTGCAGTGAGCTGAGATCGCACCACTGCACTCCAGCCTGGACGACAGAGTGAGACTCCGTCTCAAAGAAAAAAAAAAAAAAGAAAAAAAGGGAAGCTTCTCATCTCCGACCCATGTCCAGCATGTCCCAGGGCTGCCGGATGTGTGGAAGGCACGTGATAAGGCACCTGATTGTTAATGATCACAGCTATCTTTATTGACCACCTACTATGAGCCTAGGACAGCTGAGGGTACTTTTCCCATATTAATCCCTTCATTCACCATATGAAATAGGAGTTGTTAACATCCCCCGTTTGCAAATGAGAAGCCTGGGACAGAAAAGTTAAGTAACCTGCTCAGGATCACACAATCACACAGCTGGCAAATAGCAGAGCTGGGCATCAACCTAAATCGAGAGCTCACTTACTTAATGACTGTGCCAAACCAATGCCAGTGCTATCTCCTGCCTAGAATGAGGAATGCTTGCCAGCTGAGAACCAAAGACAGCTCTCTCTTTGCAAGTATATTGCTGTAGCAGATTACCCTTCCACACCTGAGGCCTGTGTGCACCTCAGTCTTACCTGTGGAACAGGAATCTCAAGCAGAATGACAGAACAGGAAAGCCTCATTTCTTCAGAACCCAGAAAGCCAGAAACAGGAAGAAAAAGCAACTGCTTAAATATATAGGTTGTATTCTTATTTTGTGAGGAGAGACTTGACAGTTTCAGTCTAGTATCTGATGTTTCTTTTCCCAAGCAGCTTATAAGCTAGAAATTGCAAACTGCTTTTTGTCCCTCAGACCCAGTATATGGGCTCATCATGTATGGCTTGTATGGTTTTGTTACTGTTTTTCAACTGAAGTAATATATAATTTTTTTTTTTGAGATGCAGTCTCGCTCTGTTGCCCAGGCTGGAGTGCAGTGGCCGGATCTCAGCTCACTGCAAGCTCCGCCTCCCGGGTTCATGCCATTCTCCTGCCTCAGCCTCCTGAGTAGCTGGGACTACAGGCGTCTGCCACTACACCCGGCTAATTTTTTTGTATTTTTAGTAGAGACGGGGTTTCACTGTGTTAGCCAAGATGGTCTCGATTTCCTGACCTCGTGATCCGCCCACCTCGGCCTCCCAAAGTGCTGGGATTACAGGCGTGAGCCACCGCGCCCGGCCGTAATATAGATATTTTAAGAAATTTCTTTTTTTTTTTTGTTTTGAGACGGAGTCTTGCTCTGTCCCCACCTCCCAAAGTGTTGAGATTACAGTCACGAGCCACTGCGCCCAGCGGAAATTTCTTTTCTTTTGAGACGCAGTCTCACTCTGTCCCCCAGGCTGGAGTGCAGTGGCACAATCTTGGTTCGGTGGAACCTCTGCCTCTGGGGTTTAAGCGATTCTCCTACCTCAGCCTCTTGAGTAGCTGGCATTACGGGTGTGTGTCACTATGCCTGGCTAATTTTTGTATTTTCAGTAGAGATGGGGTTCCATCATGTTGGCCAGGCTGGTCTTGAACGCCTAGCCTCAAGTGATCCACCCACCTCAGCCTCCCAAAGTGCTGTGATTACAGGCATGAGCCACCACACCCAGACTTTTTCTTTTCTTTTGTAGTAGTGGGGTCTCGCTGTGCTGCCTAGGCTGGTCTTGAACCCCTGGCCTCAGTGATCCTCTCAACTCAGCCTCTCAAAGTGCAGGGATTGCAGGCGTGAGCCACAGTGCCCGATCTAAGAAATATTATCTTGGGGAAACAGGGAATCTATGGCCACACTCATTACTATGGTGTAGCAAAAGTCTGAAGCTAAGCAGTACCTCTTGGGCTTTGGTTGGGACATGTGCTATCTACTGTGTCTGGCCCCAACAGCTACTTTACCACATGTGAGTTGCCATTTATCATGTGATGTATGCTGGTGTTTTTCTTTTTTTTTTTTTTTGAGACGGAGTCTGGCTCTGTTGCCCAGGCTGGAGTGCAGTGGCCGGATCTCAGCTCACTGCAAGCCCCGCCTCCCGGGTTCACGCCATTCTCCTGCCTCAGCCTCCCGAGTAGCTGGGAGTACAAGCGCCCGCCACCTCGCCCGGCTAATTTTTTTTTGTATTTTAGTAGAGACGGGGTTTCACCGTGTTAGCCAGGATGGTCTCGATCTCCTGACCTCGTGATCCGCCCGTCTCGGCCTCCCAAAGTGCTGGGATTACAGGCTTGAGCCACCGCGCCCGGCCATCTGGTGTTTTTCTTATATCCAGCTTGTTTTATTCATAAACTCAGATTTATTGAGCCAGATGTGGTAGTGTATGCCTATGGTCCCAGCTACTTGGGAAGCTAAGGTGGGAAGATCACTTGAGCCTGGGAGATAGGGGCTGCAGTGAGTCGTTATCATGCTACTGTATTCCAGCCTGGGTAATACAGTGAGACCCTGTCTCAAAAAAAAAAAAAAAAAAAAAAAAATTATTGAACATCTACTATGAGCTGGATACCATCCTCTTTTGGTGGTGTGGTGTGGGAGTAGACAAGCTGTAAACAGAATATGCAAGCAAAGTATATGCTATACTAGTGATCAGTGGTAAGCAGAAGAATAAAGCAGTGAAAGAGCATAAGAAGTGTCAGGGCTGGGGAGCTGGCATTAAAATTTAGGTAGGATGGCCAGGAAAGGCTGTAAGAGGAATACAACTTTTGGATTTCCTGAAGGAAGTGAGGGAGTGGGCCATGTGGATATCCGGAGGCAGAACATTCCAGGCAGATGGAACAGCACGTGCAAAGAGAACATGTATGCCTGGTGTGTTCCATGAACAGTGTGGCCAGAGCAGAGTGAGGGAGAGTACTGGAAATGGGGTGGAAGTACAGATGCTGCAGGGTCTTTGGCAGTCACTCCAAGTGAAATGGAGAGCCACTGAGAGTGATGGGTTGAGACTAGACTGGAGGGCCAAGGGTGGGTCAGGGAGACTTGGCAGGAGGCTACCACTGTAATCCAGGTAAGAGATGACGCAACTCGGACCAAGGGAGTAGCATCGGAAATCAAGAAAAGAAAGGGATTGGAGATGTATTTTTGATGTAGAATCAACCAGAAGTGGGTCGCAGGTTGGATGTGAAGGACCAGTAAGGTCAAGGAAGAACCGAGTTTGGACAGAGGAGGTAACAAAGGAGGAAAAAAAAGTAAATTTTGAAAATATTTTGAAATTATTAATAGCTCCTCTGTGATCTGCTGATCAGAGTGTGGGGATTGTGTGGGATTTGAGAGAGAGGAGTCAGGAATGACACCAAGTGTTTGGCCTGAGCCATTAGAAGGATGGAGTTGCCATTTTCTGAGATGAGCGTGTAGGAAGAGCGAGGTTTTTGGGGAAAGATCAGGATGTCAGTTTTGGAGAAGTTGAGTTTAACTGGCCTATTGGACATCCTTGTGACGTTGCCAAGAAGGCAGCCTCCGATATAAAACGGAAACTGAAAACAGGTCAGTTCACACCAGCTCTGATTTGGTAGTGCTGCCCAAAGTGCTGTGTTGAGATTTTAAATGCCCATCCAGGTTGGTTTTCTTTTTTTGTTTGTTTGTTTGTTTTTTAGACAGAGTCTTACTCTGTTGCCCAGGCTAGAGTGCTGTGGTGTGATCTCAGCTTACTGCAACCTCCACCTCCTGGGTTCAAGTGATTCTCCTTCCTCAGCCTCCCAAGTAGCTGGGATTACAGGTGTGCGCCACCACGCGTGGCTAATTTTTTTTTGTATTTTTAGTAGAGATGGGGTTTCACCATGTTGTTCAGGCTGGTTTTGATCTCCTGACCTCGTGATCTGCCCACCTCGGCCTCCCAAAGTACTGGGATTACAGATGTGAGCCACCGCACCTGGCCAATTTTTGTATTTTTAGTAGAGATGAGGTTTTGCCATGTTGGCCAGGCTGGTCTTGAACTCCTGACCTCAGGTGATCCACCCACCTCGGCCTCCCAAAGTGCTGGGATTACAGGCATGAGCCACCGCGCCCGGCCGAAGAGTGCTCAATTTTTACTGATAGGAGTGGACAAACAAAGAGTTTTAAAGATTAATGTGAAATATTGTACAAATATTATAGATGCTCGTAATAGTGACCTGGAATACTGTAAGCACTGAGATAGCTCCTTGATTCTCAAAGAAAAAAAACTAAATTATGTGCAGTTTGGTTTAATGCTTTTTGTTGTTGAGACAGGTCTCACTCTGTTGCCCAGGGTGGAGTGCAGTAGTGTGATCTGGGCTCACTGCAACCTCCACCTCCCAGGCTCAAACAATTCTCCTGCCTCAGCCTCCCAAGTAGCTGGGACTACAGGCGTTTGCCACTGCATTCGGCTAATTTATATATATATATATTTTGGTAGAGATGGGGTTTTATTGTGTTGGCGAGGCTGGTCTCGAACTCCTGGCCTCAAGTGATCTGCTGCCCCGGCCTCCCAAAGTGCTGGGATTACAGGTGCGAGCCACCGTGCCCGGCCAACTTTGTGCTTTTGAGTCCCACAATCACAACTTTTTAAAAAAGGGTTCACCACATGCCAGCCACTCTTCTATGTATTTTAAACAAATCAACCCATTTCATCCTCACAACCGCTCTATAGGGGAGTACTACTGTTATCACCATTTTCAGAAAAGGAAACTCAGGCACAGAGAGGTGGTTTAACTTAGCCAAAGTCACACAATGAGGGAGTGGAGTGGCAGAGGGGTGTGGCTCCAGACCCTGGAGGGTCCTCTCCATACACCAGACCATGCGTTTACCGTCATAAGCCAGGTCATCAGGATTTGCTAGAGATGCAATTCTAGGAGTGGGGCTCTTGCTGCTCAAACTTTTGCTTTTCTTAGAGGGGTTATGGATGCATGTTCATAACAGAAAGGGTACTCCTTGAGAAAGGGAATAATAATAATCATTTCAGAAACTACTGTCTCTGAATGCTTGCTTTGTGCCAGGCACAGGTGAGACGTTTTCTGCTCATTTAGTTTTCAGAACATCATTATGGGGCTATTATATTATCCCCACTGGATAAAAGAGGAAACAGAGAGGTTCCAATAATTGTCTCAGAGTCATAAGGTGGGGAGCCAGGTTTGAATTGAAAGCAGTCTCTGACTCCAGAGCCCTGTTTAGCACCCGTGTCCTCAGCCCCATGGCTCGCTTGGCTCGCCCCAGCATCTCCATGGGTCTGAAGGTAACTAAGCCATGGCATGTGGACTGTGGGGTGATGGGCCTCACCCATCACCTTGTTCACCCTCTTACTTCTCAGATGGGGACTTTTTTTTTTTTTTTGTAGACGGAATTTCGCTCTTGTTGCCCAGGCTGGAGGGCAATGGCACGACCTCGGCTCACTGCAACCTCTGGCTCCAGGGTTCAAGCGATTCTCCTGCTCAGCCTCCGGAGTAACTGGGACACCACACCCAGCTAATTTTTTTGTATTTTTTGTAGAGATGGGGTTTCACCATGTTGGCCAGGCTGGTCTCGAACTCCTGACCTCAGGTGATCCCGCCTTGGCCTCCCAAAGTGCTGGGATTACAGGCGTGAGCCACTGTGCCGGCCCCAGATAGGGATATTTTGATGAAGGGAAAGAGAAAGAAAATGTATCTTTCCTCTTTGGGGTTTCTTATTTGGCCTGTGACATTCCATTCCCACTCCTCCTCCAATTTGCCATTTTATTGACTTTTTCTAATTGGATGCACCTGGGTGGAAACGCCTCATACTATTGGCCCCGGTCATTGCTTTGTCTTTATTTTCCTTTTAGAAAAACAAAGACAAAAAAAGCAAGAGGAGCCTCTATTTCTTTGAGGTGGAGGTAACTGGTGAACTTGTGCTGGTCCTGCACTGAGCTCACCTGCCTCCCCAGTGGCCAGTCCTTGGCCCTGAAAGTCGGGGATGATCTAGCTCTAGGTATGGCTGTTTCATCCAGGGGTGAGGCAGAAGTATCTCTCCTAAAGTCCTGCTCACCAGGAGCTCCCGTCCCCATACTGCAGGTTCACACCCAGCTTTCAGGACTAGTCAGTCTGTGTGGCCCTCCCTCAATTAATAAATCAGCAACTAAAAGGCCGGGTGCGGTGGCTAACGCCTGTAATCCCAGCATTTTGGGAGACTGAGGGGGGTGGCTCACTTGAGGTCAGGAGTTTGAGACCAGCCTGGCCAACATGGTGAAACCCCATCTCTACTGAAAATACAAAAATTAGCCGGGCAGGGTGGTGGGCACCTATAATCCCAGCTACTCAGGAGGCTGAGGCAGGAGAATCACTTGAAACCGGGAGGCGGAGGTTGCAGTGAGCCGAGGTCGTGCCATTGCACTCCAGCCTGGCAACAAGAGCAAAACTCCGTGTCAAAAAAAAAAAAAACAAAACCAACTAACCAAACAAACAAACAAAAACCCTTCTATTTGTTAAAAAAAAAAAAAGAAAGAAATCCACCATGAACCAAAAATTAGTCAAAACAATGAACTAAAATATTTTGTTTTTGTAAAATGTATGATAACAAAATGTTAAGGCACGTCATGTACCATCATGGTTCACTGCAGCCTTGAACTCCTGGGCTCAAGCAATCCTCCTGCTTCAGTCTCCCTAGTAGCTGGGACTACAGGCTTGTGCCACTGCACCCAGCTTATTTATTTATTTTTTTTGTAGAGATAGGAGTCTTGCTTTGTTGTCCAGGCTGGTCTTCAACTCCTGGCTTCCAGTGATCCTCCTGCCTCAGCCTCCCAAAGTGCTGGGCTGATGGGACATTTTTATACATAGTGCCATGTTTCTATAAATGAGAAGTTTAAAAAATATTGATTTTAAAAATTAATTTATGTCAAGAATTTTTATGAACAAAGTTAAAAAACCAAACAAAAATACAAAAAGGGTTAATATCTTTGAGACTTGATGAGCATTTATAAATCAATAAAACAAACATCCCTATAAATGAATAAGCTAAGGACATGAATGGGTAATGTATATAAGAAATGTAAATGTCTAAAAATATGCCAAAATAGATTTATTATTACTAATAAGCCACTTTCTCTAGTTGGCAGAGTTGTTTTGAAAAATAGGTATGTAATGATGGTGGAGTAGATTGGTTTAACTATTCAGCAGGAAAATTTGGCAATTAGAAGTGTATCAAAAGCCTTAGAATGTTTCATAACCTTAGATTGGGAAATTCCACTTCTAGAAATTAATTCACTTCTAGAAATAATCATGAGTGTGCACAAAGATATCACCCCAAAAATATTTTACAGTATTGTGTCTAATAGGGAAGAACTAGAAATAATTTAAATTTCCACCAATACAGGTTTGTCAAAATACATTTTGTACATTCAGCTGATGGTATACTATGTCCCCATTACAAATTATGTCCTAGAATATTTAATGGCATGGAAAAGTGTTAACAGTATTTTTTTTTAATGAAAAAAGCTTACAAAACAGTTTGTGATGATTCCATTTAAAATGTGTGTTTATTCATAGAACAAAGATTACCAAATAAACATTGATATATTAAAGGGTTATTACTGGATGGCAAATTGCAAATGATTATTTCCTTTTTTTGTGGCTTATCTACATTTTTGAAGTTTTCTACAATGCAAAAGAGTATTTTATGATATTAAAACTACAATACAATTTATTATAGAAGAAAGAATAATTCGGCCAGGCGCAGTGGCTCATACCTGTAATCCCAGCACTTTTGGAGGCCGAGACCGGCGGATCACGAGATCAGGAGTTCGAGACTAGCCTGGCCAACAGAGTGAAACCCCGTTTCTACGAAAAATACAAAAATTAGCCAGGCATGGTGGTGCGTGCCTGTAGTCCCAGCTACTCGCGAATCGCTTGAATATGGGAGGTGGAGGTTGCAGTGAGCCCAGATGGCGCCACTGCACTCCAGCTTGAGCAACAGAGTGAGGCTTCGTCTCAAACAAATAATAATAATAATAATAATAATAATAATAATAATAAACAGAAAATGGTTGGCACAGAACTTACATCTTCTACATAGTGTCATTTCTCTAGTTACTTCCTTAGTAAGGAAAGAGACACTTCCTTAGTGTCTCCTAAGTCAGGAGGACCCCAGTAGGGCAGGGATCTTCTATAGCCTCCTCTCATTTGGAGCATTATTGGAGGTCTTTTGTCTGCTTCTTGGTCAAGGGAATCCAGCTTCCGGTAAAACTACAAAGTAACCAAAAGTTTGGGAGGTGGAAGAAATGCAACCGGTAGATCTCAGAGTCTGTGGGAGAAACTGATTCAGTGAGAATCTAGTTTTTCCGTCCAGTTTCTCCAAACAGAAACTAAGGCCGACTTTAGGGGCTTGTCCAAAGCTGGGCAACCAACTTGACAAGGTGAGGAGGCCTTGACTCCATGGCCTTTCCGTTCTGTTATATGCTGATTTAGACTAAAGCTCTCATACTTTAAAGTGCACAGAAATCTAGTTAAAATGCAGATTCTGATTCAGGTTAGGGGTGGGCCTGAGAGTCTGCATTTCTAACCAGCTCCCAGGCGATGACCATGCACGGGACAGGTCTGGGATCACTGATTAACTAGCAGTGGTGTAGAGCACAGAATCTGGAGCAAGAAGGCCAGATTCCCAATCCTAGCTCTGCCACGGGCCAACCGAATGACAGTTGCCTCGGTTTCCGAGTTTTCGTGAAGATGTAGTGAGTCATTACATTGTGAGGCTTTGGAGCAGTGTTCACTAAGAACTGACTCTGACATTATTTATCGCATTCCTTAGAGCAAGCAGCCGGTGAAGTAGGGTTTGACGAATGAATAAGTGAATGAATGACCTTTGGAGAAAAATTCTTTCCTGGGTGACTAGAGTCCGAGAAGCAAAATGGGAGGGCTCGTGGGTGGGTAGGAGGCCCACCTCCTAGAAAGTTCTCTGCACCCGGTGGTCCAGAGGGCCCGGAGTGCCCGGAAGCCGGCCGGCTTGCGCTCAGCGGCCCAATGGGGCCGCGGGAGGGAGGGGAGAGCGCCCAGCCAGCCCTTTCCGTCCGGGGCGCCGCAGCCCCGCCCCTCGGAGCGTTGCGACGTCCGAGCATTCCACGGTTGCTACATCGTCGCGAGGGGCGGGGCGCCTGTCAGGGAAGCGGCGCGCGCGGGCGGCGGGCGGGCTGGGGATCCGCCGCGCAGTGCCAGCGCCAGCGCCAGACCCGCTCTCCGCGCTCTCCGGCCCGTCGCCTGCCTTGAAACTCGCGAGCCCGCACTCCCGCCCTGCCTGTGCGCTGCCCGAGTATGGAGCTGCTGTGTTGCGAAGGCACCCGGCACGCGCCCCGGGCCGGGCCGGACCCGCGGCTCCTCGGGGACCAGCGTGTCCTGCAGAGCCTGCTCCGCCTGGAGGAGCGCTACGTTCCCCGCGCCTCCTACTTCCAGTGCGTGCAGCGGGAGATAAAGCCGCACATGCGGAAGATGCTGGCTTACTGGATGCTGGAGGTACCGCCCGGACGCGTCCCCCTCCCCCACCGCTCCCGGGTCTGGACACACCGGGGCCGCCCTGTCGGGACATCGCGGTCCCCACAGCAATCTGCAGGATGCTCCTAGGCTAAGACCCCCGGGGCCTGGCCTTTCACTAGGGCACCCTAGCCAGCTGCCTCCCTTGCTTTCCCGAGCCCTAATCGGCTCCTCCCAACTGTGAGTGCCAGTCACTTGGCACCGTAACTGTGCCTCTCTTCGGGCCGAGAAAACGGGACCAGGGACATCGTCTCCCCTTCGGCTTCTCACAGCGTCTCCCGCTTCCCTCCCCCTCCCGGCCTTCTCCGGAGAGCGCGCCTGGAAAACCCTGGGCTCGGCCGCCCCCGCCCGGGAGCCGGTTCCTGTGTCTGTCGCGGGGTTCTGGCGGGGAAGGCGATGGGGGTGGCGCGCGCCCTGTTCCGGCCGACAGGGAAATGAAAAGTGCGGGAGGCAGTGGCAGGAGCCTCCTCCCTTCCCTTCGGGTGTGTGCAGTGGTGGCGGTGATGGGGGTGAGGTCCCAGCTCTCTGGCTACCATGGGTGACCCTTGCGTCCCACTTCCCGTCGCTGTGGGGGAGGGGAGTCTCCGTTTGGAATCCTTCTTGAGGAAGGGCTCCTTGACTTTACCACCCCCACCCCACCAAGGGGAGAGGGGAGGAGGCCGCGCAGAGGAAGTGGGGGGCGTCACCTTGGGGAGGGCCCATCCTCCTCCTTTATTGGTCCTTGTCTCTGTAAGTAGCTTACCCTCTCTCCCGTTTTTGCTCCCTATCCCACCTCACTTCAGCGCCCCCACCCCGGCGCTGCTGTGTTCCCCACGCTCCGGCCCCAGCAGTGACTGTGCGCCCTCCCCCAGGTATGTGAGGAGCAGCGCTGTGAGGAGGAAGTCTTCCCCCTGGCCATGAACTACCTGGATCGCTACCTGTCCTGTGTCCCCACCCGAAAGGCGCAGTTGCAGCTCCTGGGTGCGGTCTGCATGCTGCTGGCCTCCAAGCTGCGCGAGACCACGCCCCTGACCATCGAAAAACTGTGCATCTATACCGACCACGCTGTCTCTCCCCGCCAATTGCGGGTGCGTGTGTAACTCCCCCCACCCCCGACACATACTGTCTCCCCACTTTCCAGGAAAAGGAACGCTTGAGATATCAGAGGCTTTCTGCTCCCTGGAGAGGGCGCAAGGCGATCAGGACCTTTGGGAAGGGAATTGGGGTGGAACAAACGATGGGGCAGTGTGGTGTGGTGGTTAGTATCACTCCCGCCCAGGCTCGAGCTGCAGTCAGGCATTAAACCCCCTCCTGACCTCCAGGGGATGCCACTCCTTCCTGGTCTTTCTCTCAGATAGCAACAAGTCAAACTGCATGTCTACACTCACTAGTACTTTGCCTCTGGGTTTACGCAGCCACCATGAGTTATTTATTGGCAGCAGAAGGGCATGCCTGCACACCCCCACTGGAGTAGGGGAGTGGAATGTGCTTCATGTGGGGGAGGGGGTTTGCCTTGGTTGAGTCTTTATCCTCATGTGGACTTTGTGATAGAAAAACCTCCCAGAGCCAATTAAAGCCAGGCTCTGATTGCTTTAAGGAAGGGCTGATGTATTTCATCCCACCTTCTTTGCTTCCTCTTATATCCCGGAAGAGACAGCTTCTTCCTAATCCTTTCCTGTCCTCATTCTGAGGAACTGGAGCAGCTGCTTTGGGCCTGGTGGAAACAGCTCCCTCTACCCCCCTTAGCCAAAGGCCCAAGCTGAGGGACAGGCAGGGAGGTGAGCTGCAGCTGCTTCCGATGTGATAATGGTGCCCCCTCCCCCGGCCCGCCCTCTCTGACCAAGGTCTTTCATAACCCTGTGGGGAGCTGCTGTCACTCCTGTGGTTTGGGAAGTGGCTCCCTGGGCCTCTTGCTGGAAACTTGGGCTGGGCTCAGACAGGGCAGGAAAGTCACCGGTTCTGTCCCGCCTCAGAAGGAGCCTCAGTCCCGGGGAGCTGCTGGATCTGGAAGAGGTTATTTAGGACATGCAGATTGTCTCCTAGGGGGCTGGGGGGAGAGGGTGGGTGAGCTGGCACTTACTTCCACCTTGCTCTGTGGCGGGCCAAGTCTTCTGCTGACCCTGAGAGGAGTCTCTGGGCCCCATCTCCCAGGGAGGAGGGCAGCAAGCAGGCTGCTGTGATTGGCTGGCAGGGAAGCCAGGGTACTGAGGCCCCCGACTGCTGTGAGTCGAGGAACAGGATTCCTCTTCCTGCCAAGTAGCTCAGAGATGGGAGTAGGAGGCCAGAGTTGGGAATCCAGGAGACTCCACAGCTCTTTGTGATGAATCTGGTAGTTTTTGGCAAGTCTGAAGGTGGAGCTAGTTTCCAGGGCCAGAGAGCAAGATGTTTTTGGAGGGGTTGGGGCTGGAAGGTAGAAGGGGAACTTCCTTTTTGTGAAAAGATGGAGGTGGTGTGTGTGCCCACATATGAGGGTTTTTCAGTGCAGGCAAAAAGTACTCTTCCCTTTGTCTGAGCTGGGTGTGGAGTGCCCAGAAGACTTCCTAGAAGGTCAAGGTTGGAAGGGACCTCTGAGAACTCCAATTGGTCCATATCCGTGTGCAGCAGAGGAGGCTGAGGCCCAAGGAGGGAGGGAAAGCTCCCTGCCTCAGCATCGCACTGAGCAGATGAGTGTAGAACCTGGGTCTTCTAGCTAGACCAGGTTGCCTTAAAAGTCAGGGATGTGATGGCTGCTGCCACCCACTGAAGCTAAGCACTTGCAGGGGTGTGTTCTCCACCAGTTAACACTGGGATTCTCTGGTTGCCTGGATATGGGGAAGGGTGGCCACCTTCCCTCAAACATGACCCCTTGCCTCCCCATAGGGAGAGTCCCACCCCCAGTTGCCTTCCAGATGCTTCCTTAGAAGCTGGGTCCCTTCTGTTTACTGCTGAGTTAGGAGTTGGCTCCTGGGACAGTCACTGGGAGTAGCGTTGTAATTTCTCTGCCTCACTTCTGGCCAGGCTGTTTTCTCTGGGGCTCTTTGAGGGTAGGGACTGATTTGAGAGGCTGACACCTAAGCCGGGGCCAAGACAGAGACAGCTGTGGCTGGGGCCTGGAAGAGGTTGGGTGGGGTTGCCATTTCTGCCTCAATAAGGAGTCAAACCCACAAGTTCCTTCCTGAGATAAAACAATGAAGAAATCCTCATGTGTGCAACTCAGAAATGGGGCCAGGTCTGGGAACCCATGATGAGTGGATTGGGGTGAGGCTTCCAGGCTTCTCCCAAAACCTAGTACTGGCAGGTAGGCTTGGGTAGGTGAGGATAGGACTTGATCCCTCAGGAATCATTTGGGGCCATCCTGTCTGGCTTGGCCTCCGCCTATCCTCCTGAAAGTCAAGTGGCATGGGGCACTATGGGTTCCAGCTAAAGGGGGTGGGGTGGGGTGCTATACCTCAGGACCTGTCCCTGATATCCTACCAAGGGGATGTGGCTTGGGTTGGGCAATCTCCCCTTTGAGGAACCTCAGAAAAGGCTCAGTGGCTGTCATTGGAGGAGTCATACTCCCTCCTGTTGATTCAAGAGGTGTGGACTTGGCTGGGATGCAGAGTTGCAGGGGAAGCTAGTGGTGATCTGCCCTTTCACAAATCCTTGGGGTTGGGAGAGTCTCTGCTTCATCCCAGAGGAGTCCCCAGTTCATAGTGATGCTGTGGTATCTGCTGCTTCCGTCTTTCAGCCCTGGCTGGAGAAATCCTCAGAGCCCTGAATGAAGTCAGGAGAAGGCCTGAATTACTGGCCCCTTAAACATAACCAGACAGGATTAAAAGGGATAATCCATGTAAAGTATGTTGTCTTGGCACCTAGTAAATGATCAGTAAGTGCTCAAAGCACATGCCCCCTCCTCTTCCCTGCCTTGAACTCCATGGTGCCTGGCCCTAAAATCAGAAACTGAGGTCTTGGGCTTTAAAAGTTTGATGGGCTTCCCTGCCTATGAGACTTTGAGACTTCTGCTTTACTCCTTCCTTTTCCCTTCTCCAGCCACTGACCCCACCCTTTCCCCCGTTTTCCAGGACTGGGAGGTGCTGGTCCTAGGGAAGCTCAAGTGGGACCTGGCTGCTGTGATTGCACATGATTTCCTGGCCCTCATTCTGCACCGGCTTTCTCTGCCCCGTGACCGACAGGCCTTGGTCAAAAAGCACGCCCAGACCTTTTTGGCCCTCTGTGCTACAGGTAAGAGCCCTGTGCACATTTTTGGCAAATTGGAAAAATCATTAGACTTATAAGGGTGAGAGGTAACTAGGAGATTCTGGTTTATACTGTCAAAATTAATTTGTGAAAATTACATCCCCTCTGAGCCCCCAGTCTCGATACAGAAAAGCAGGTCATAATCAGCTCTATGGGATCTCAGACCCCTCCAGTTTGTAGGAGGGACACCGAGGGTATAGAGAGAAGTGACTCGCCCAAGGTCCCACAGTGAACATGTTGGGAACAGAACCCCTGTCTCTTGGCCGTAGTTGTGTTCCCACACTAGGGAGTGTCTTGTCTATTCCCTGGACCTATGGAAACTGGCAGTTGGTCCTGATCTCTAGGAAAGATACTCTTTCCTGTCTTCCTCCCTTGCCGATATCTTGCCCCACCCACTGCTGGAGTTTTCTAGCATGTCCTCTGCTCTACTTATCCTGCCTGGCACTTTCTGAGGAGTCGGAAGTCCATGCTGGCTGTTATCCTTCAGGTTTCCTCATCTCATGGTTCCCTTTCCTCCTCTCCAAGATTATACCTTTGCCATGTACCCACCATCCATGATCGCCACGGGCAGCATTGGGGCTGCAGTGCAAGGCCTGGGTGCCTGCTCCATGTCCGGGGATGAGCTCACAGAGCTGCTGGCAGGGATCACTGGCACTGAAGTGGTGAGTGCTGGGCAGCTGGGCAGCAGCCTCTCCATTCATATAGTGCTATGCCCTGAGCCTCCAGTAGAGGGAAACCTCCAACCCCAACCTGGTCCTGAGTCCTGGTTTCACAACCTTGGGGCTTTGTGGCTTTTTATCTCCTGCCTTGGTCTGGAGAAGAGCAAGTATCTTGGGTGGGGTGAAGGGCACTGGCCCTAGGGGCTCTTTTCTTGCCAAGTGGTGTGCTGGAGTGGGGGTGGGGGATTCGGTGTCAGATGCAGGGCTGCTCTCACACTCCCTTGCCACATCCTCTTGCTAGTTTCTGAGAACTGAAGAGCGATTCCTGGGGCTGGGCTGTGGCCTAACCTCCCCAGACTTCCCCATGTGTTGGGAGCTGTCCTTCCCCTGCACCTGCTGCCAGATGCTATGGGGGGGAGTGTTCACTCCTCACTGTTCTCCCATGTTCCCAGGACTGCCTGCGGGCCTGTCAGGAGCAGATCGAAGCTGCACTCAGGGAGAGCCTCAGGGAAGCCGCCCAGACCAGCTCCAGCCCAGCGCCCAAAGCCCCCCGGGGCTCCAGCAGCCAAGGGCCCAGCCAGACCAGCACTCCTACAGATGTCACAGCCATACACCTGTAGCCCTGGAGAGGCCCTCTGGAGTGGCCACTAAGCAGAGGAGGGGCCGCTGCCACCCACCTCCCTGCCTCCAGGAACAAACCACACCACATCTGAAGCCTGAAGGGGCGTCTGTTCCCCCTTCACAAAGCCCAAGGGGTCTGGTCCTACCCATCCCCGCAGTGTGCACTAAGGGGCCTGGCCAGCCACGTCTGCATTTCGGTGGGTAGTCAAGCTCCTCCTCCCTGCATCTGACCAGCAGCGCCTTTCCCAACTCTAGCTGGGGGTGGGCCAGGCTGATGGGACAGAATTGGATACATAACGCCAGCATTCCTTTTGAGCGCCCCCCACCCCTGGGGGCTGTTTTCAACTGCCAAAATGCTCTAGTGCCTTCTAAAGGTGTTGCCCCTTCTAGGGTTATTGCATTTGGATTGGGGTCCCTCTGAAATTTCATGCATGATAGACACGTATGAGGGGGAATAGTCTAGATGACTCCTCAGTACTTTGGAGGCCCCTATATAATCCGTGCTGACAGCTGCTCCTAGAGGGAGGGGCCTAGGCCTCAGCCAGAGAAGCTATAAATTCCTCTTTGCTTTGTTTTCTGCTCAGCTTCTGTGTGATTGACAGCTTTGCTGCTGAAGGCTCATTTTAATTTATTAATTGCTTTGAGCACAACTGTAAGAGGACATAATGGGGTCCTGGCCATCCCACAAGTGGCGGTAACCCTGGTGGTTGCTGTTTTCCTCCCTTCTGCTACTGGCAAAAGGATCATTGTGGCCGAGGAGCTGCTACAGCCTGGGGTGGGGTCATGCCCTCCTCTCCCGTTGTCCCTCTGCCCCATCCTCCAGCAGAGAAAATGCAACAGGGATGCCCTGGAGGTGGCTGAGCCCCTGTCTAGAGAGGGAGGAAGCCCTGTTGACACAGGTCTTTCCTAAGGCCACAAGGTTTAGGCTGGTGGCCCAGGACCATCATCCTACTGTAATAAAGATTGTGAAATAAAACTGGCTTTGGCTTCTTGGATTGGTGTGTGGGTTAAGTCTATTTCTGGACTGTATGAGGTAAGGAGGCGGAAGCCAGTGGTCTAAAGCAGGGATCATTGAGCCTTCTGTAAAGGGCTGGATAGTTAGGCTTTGCGGGCTATATGGTCTCTGACCCAAATATAATCAGTTCTGCTTTATAATGTGACCTATGTGTTCCTGAAAATCACTATGCCATGCAATTTGCACAATAAAAACCACAGGTCTCATGGGAAAAATGGGGCTTGAAGCACAACACTCAAATGAGTGACACATGTTAAAAAAAGGATAGCTTGGTTTTTACATATGTCAAATGGTTGAGAAATACATAAATATTACAATAAATACGGCCTTTTATCTTGAAGACATGCACTTTGCTTTTGGAAGTGGATGTTGGAAGGGTTGCTCAACACAGGTGGGCAGCTGAGTGAGGTAGCTGGTACATGTTCAAGTGTGAGTTTTGTGTACTAGTTAGGCTTGGTTCAGCTGGGTACAGTTTCCCATATTCACCTAATGTTTCTCGATGAAATCATACACAAGCAACATTAAGCCTGCGTTATGATCAAACTGTTCCCAAATATATTAAATGGGTTGGAACAAATGCACAATTTTGGAAGCAAATAAGGGTTATAGCAGGATTATACTTAACTCTGCTGTTGTAGCACAAAAGCAGCCACATGAAACATGTAAATGGGTGAGCGTGGCTGTTCCAACAAAATTATGGATGCTGAAACTGGAATTTCATGTAATTCCTACCTATCACAAAATACTGTTAATTTTTTTCCCCATTTAAAAATGGAAAAATCATTCTTAGCTCATGGGCCACACAAAAACAGGCACTTGGGCTGGGTGCAGTGGCTCATGCCTGTCATCCCAGCACTTTGGGAGGCTGAGGCGGGTGGATCACCTGAGGTCAGGAGTTGGAGACCAGCCTGGCCAACCTGGTGAAACCCCATCTCTACTAAAAATTTAAAAATTAGCCAGGCGTGGTAGCACGCACCCGTAGTCTCAGCTACTCAGGAGGCTGAGGCAAGAGAATCTATCGAACCCAGGAGGCGGAGGCTGCAGTGAGCCAAGATCATGCCACTGTACTCCAGCCTGGGCAACAGAGCGAGACTCTGTCTCAAAAAATAAATCAACAAAAAAAGGGGCACTTGGCCGTAGTTTACTAGTCACTAAAGCTTTCATTGGCTGAAAAGCCAGAAAGGGAGCCTGTTTGATGCTAGCTCTGATCTAACTCTTCTTGGGCCCAGCCTTATTCTCTGGCCTTTCTTGACTGTATCTCTGCTTTCCTCAAGTTTTCTCTTGTAGTCCTTTCATCCACAGCTGACACATGACCATCTTTGGACAACCTGCTCCTGGCTGCTGCAGCCTGTCATGGGAGAAGGCAGAGGATGTGTCCCCAGGTGGCTAACAAGGTGAGTGTAGCCTGGAGAAACAAGCTTGGAGATCAAGGGAGGTGGCTCCTATATAAACAGGACAAGAATGTCCTCCATCTTCCAGATACTAACAGGAGTAATGCCCACCTCCATTTACTACACCAAACACAGAGGTTCAATAAATACCTGCCTTTGCCTTTATCCACGGTGACCTGACACAATAGCCATAGAAAAAGTACTCACACCAAGCCCCAGCTGGGGACTGGGAATGCCAGTGTATGGTATAAGTCGGCTCTCAGAACTGAACAGGGGTAAGGGCCTAGAATGGAAGAGGGAACCAGCCAGACCCTCAGTCCTTCCTGTGCTGGACTGGAAGCCACAGATGTTCCTGTGATCTGTCACTGCCCTGATCTGGGTCTTTAGCCATTAAGGTTTGGTGTCATCTTCAGTCACCAACGGGGGTCTTGGTGTCCTTCCAAACCCCTTTGGCCAGGACAACTGACTGTCTTCTCACTCCATGGAGATGGGAACATCTTCCACATCTCGGGGGACTGCGCTCTGAAGCTCACGCCTGATTTCGGGGGATAGCTGTGGATGGGGCTGCAGCCGGAGCAGTTCTAAGAGGGCCTCTTTCTGGTCTGTGGCCAAGTCGGCCTTGTAGCGCTGGACCAAAGTCAGGAGGCACTGGTGCCAGAGCACAGGCAGTTCACGCTTCTCTGTCCGGAACCCCAGGAAGTGGAAGACTAGGGCATCTAGCACACGGTAAGGCAGTGCATACTTCTTATCCAGCAGCAGTCGCAGGAAGATGCTGTTGGCACCACTGTATTCCATCTCAGCAATTTTCAGCATGGCCGCACTAGTGGGAAAGGGAGGTGGGGTAGAGTTAGCGGGGAAAACATTGGAAGAAGGATCCTACTTCTCCCTCTGTGCTTTCCCCTTTTTTTCTTCCCCTCTGCTGGCCCTTACACTATGGTATTCCCCAGGGACCTTCTCACCTACCCAATCGTATTATACTCCCTTGACTTGAGTCACCATCTCTACAGGGATCCACCCAAATCTCTACCTCCAGCATAGACTGCTTGTTTCAGTACCCAACTAGAGTATGGTCCAAACATCTCAACGTCTCCACCCTAACTACTTTCTTCCTGTGTTTCCTACTCATTTGTTCATCTATTTACTGAGTACTTTCTTTATACCAGGCACTCGGGCCCTGTTGTTGCAGAACTTACATTTAGGGGGATAATGATACACCTACTCATTGGCTTAAATAAGCACAAACCCAAGACTATCCTTAGCTTCTTCTCCACTCTACCCATCCCCAAGTCCTGGCAATTCCACTATCTGGATATCCACTGACCAGCCCCCACCCCGCCGCTCCACCCCTAGCAACGCTACCTGGAGTGCAACACAGGGATGGAGCACTTGGTGATGATGCTACCCACAATGATGGCTTCCCGGAGGGTGCAAGTGCCAGACTCGCACAGTGGAATCAGGACCCCTGGGGAGAGTCAAAGGGCAGTCACTATGAGCCCAGGATGAGAAAAAGGAGTTACAGCAGGAAGCATTCCCACCCAGCCCAGGGACAGCTAGCAATTTCCCACACCAGGCCTGCTGTGTTCCCCATAGAAGCTCCAGCCCTTCACTTTCTTCCCTGCCTCTGGGATCCCACCTTTGAACCAGGCTCCAGGTTTGAAAAGGGCCTTCTTGAGAGCCATGTAGAGATGGAAATTGAGTCGTTTGTATTCAGCAATGTCATCTCGTACTCGCGGGAGCAGGACAAGGTTGTAGAAGCGCTGGGCCATGCGTTCCTTCAGGTTAGAGGCAAAAATCCTAGTGGGAGTTAAGTCGGAGAAGTTTCCAAGTCACAGGACAGTCTGGACCCGGCCCATTAAACATCAACATGGATAGTGCATACAAGAGGTTTTAAAGTAAAATATGGGACCTTTCTTTCAGTGAGGATGTGTGGGAGCTGTGTGCATGCAACACCCATCAGCTTAGAGAGAGAATAGGAGGGGCAATGAGATATATCCAAATGAGGAGTGCCGTCTGTCTGTGGGAGAGCCAGAGCTTGTGCAAACTGATGGCTACTCATCTACTCTCCTTCCTCTTGCTATCATGGCTTCTCTCAATTTTGCTATCACTAGGGCCCTGAGCATGTCTGGACAGTCACAGACTTCTGAGGGTCCTGCTACAGGGTTGTATCCAGTGGCTATAAAAGCCTCTCCCCTAGAAATTGATCATGGAGGGCTGTATCCCAGTGGCTATAAAAGCCTCTTCCCCTAGAAATTCATCACAGAGGGTTCCTAACTGGCTAACTGGGTCTTGGCCCCAAAAAATGACACAGGAAAAGCTAGAAAAAATGATGCTATAAAGTAGCAGAGAGGGCCCTGGGGCCAGAGGCAAGGAAAGCCTGTCCGTCCCAAGCCCAGCCTGCACCTATAGACCCAAGGCCTGCAAATCCCCATCTACTCTACCTGGTGGCTTGGTACATGGCGGCTGCAGTCCAGGCCTCAGGCTCTGTGACGTAGAGGATTTGTTCCCAGTTGGAGAGTGCAGGGATGATCTTAAATGCCTTAGGCAGTTTTCCACTGCGGTACTTAGATAATACCTAGGGATGAGGGAGGTAAAACAATCATTGTCATCCACATATGGCAAGCTTGCTGTGGGCTAGGAACTTGTCTGGGTGCTTTTAATATATTAACTCATTTCATCCCCACAATAACCCTTTAAGGAGGTGCCATTATTATGCTCGTTTTACAGATGACCAGTGAGAGTTCCAGTAACTGACCCAAGGTTGCCAAGTCATTTACAGGCAGAGCAGGAATCTGAAACCACACACTCTGCCTCTCAGGTCTGTTTTCTACTGCCATGACTTCTTTAGTATGAGATGCAGGCAAAAGGCAAAAGCCTGTGGCAGGAGCCCACAGCCCCCAAAGGGGTCTTCCACTGTGGCTCCCCTCTCAGCTCTTACCTCCCGGACCCCCCTGTAGACTTCTAGGACCCGGGGGTCCAGCTGGGGCATAGGGAAGCCCGACACCTCTGACATGACTGTCTCAACCTCTGTCTGCTTCTCAGTCAGCTTCTCCATGATGATGTCAGCCAAGGTGCGCCTAAGAGGGGAAGTGCCAAGGGGAGGGGAAAGAGGAAGGAAGGAGCACTGTGGTCACTGTCCAGGAAGCTCCAGATTCCCCACAGTCCCTTGTGAGCACTGACATACTGCGATCCTGCTGGGATGTGCAGCTCAGAGTTCCCTCTCTGTGCCCATTCATCCACCACAGACAGAATCACTGCTCCTGCCTTGGGATCCCAAAGTGCTGAGATTACAGCCCAGTCTGAGCCACCATGCCCAGACTGACATATATTTAAAGCTGCTCCTCAGTTGGGTGCAGTGGCTCGTGTTTATAATCTCTGTACTTTGTGAGGCTGAGAGAGGTGAATCACGTGAGGTCAGGAGTTTGAGACCAGCCTGGCCAACATGGTGAAACCCCGTCTCTACTAATAAAACAAAAAGTAGCCAGGCGTGGTGGTGCGCGCCTGTAATCCCAGCTACTCGAGAGGTTGAGGTTGCAGTGAGCTGAGATCACACCACTGCCCTCCAGTGTGGGTTATAGAGTGAGACCCTGTCACAAAACAAAACAAAAAACAAACTGCTCCTCTTTTCTGAGGTCCTACTCAACGCCAGGCACTGAGTCTGGGACTTTTCAGTCCCAGAGTCAGTGCAACACTTATAGGACATGGAAACTTACGCAGACATGGCAACTGGGCCTCACAGCTGTCAGGTGGGGTTAAGAGTCAAACTCAGGTTTTTGAAAGTCTTAAGTTAAGATGCTTTATAGTACCTTATAATGTGCCCCCAAACTAAATGGCCTCTGATTGTTGAATTCATGTGGATCTAGGCTTGCTTTCTGAAGACGCCAGCTATCATTTCTTACAACTGCCAGAAGTTCTGATTACTTCAAGGAGCTTATCTATTCTATTTACTGCAAGCTGGAAAAGCATTCTGCTAAATTTGTCAGCGTTATCAGTGAAGTAGGAGTTATGAGGTGCTGAATGAGAACCTGAGAGGCTCTCTGGTGGGACAGGCCCAAGTACGTATTTTGTGACACGTATTTCAACTGTTAGGCATCAATCTGGGAGAGGAGCTCATTTTCATTTCTTCATTCTGCATTTTCAAATAAGTTGCCACAGAATTTATCAGCCTCCTTGTCCTTTTACAGTACAATTAGCAATGAGAGATGCATTAACCCCAAACAATCTAAAGTATCAGGGACACCATTATGTTAGTATCACAGGGTCAGAATGAACTGGTTGAGGACCCTTACCCTAGACTCCACTCCCCACGGCCAAAATTTATGGGCTCAGGAGTTTGACCACAGGCAGTCTAAATGCCTGCATGTTCTGGAGCCAGCATTTATTATAGATGGGAATAAATTAGTGGTCCTAACTGGGAGCAGTCTTGCCTCCCAGAGGACATTTAGCAACGTCTGATGTCATTTTTGGTTTTCATAATTAGAGGGAAGGTTGCTACTGGAGCCTAGAAGGTAGAGATCAGAGATATCTACTAAACATCCTACACTGCACAGGATAGCCTCCACACACACATAAAATTACCCAGCCCAAAATGTCAATAATGCTGAGGTTGAAAAACCCTGGCTTAAATGAAGCCTAGGATATGAACACTTGTCCAAGGAAGTTGAGCTTACCACTAAAAAAACCAAGAATACCAAAACCAGATGCAATAGGATGGCTCTCCCCAGAGGTGTAAAACGGGCCTGGAGCTGTTTCCCTGGCAACTGGGCAGTTGTACAATAAATGGACAGAAGGATACAATGTTTTCTGAGGCTGGGTCATTCCCACTCACAGTGGTCTGCTGAGGATGGGCCAGTTTTGTCAAGGTGGTCCCCTACAACTAGCAACTCCAGGGCCCTTTCCTAAAGTAGGGAATCGTAAGTCTGCCAGGGAACTTGCTTTCCTGTGGGAACTTTCTACAAGCACCCATTATCCCAAATCCCCAGACCTACCTGGCAGGAGGGTTCTTGTTCATGAACATCTCTATGGCACGCTCATCCTCAGGGTCCACGACCACCTCTGCATGGTGGCCCACCCCTGTCATTGTGGCAGCCTTCTCCAGGGTGGGCCACTCCTCATCCTCGTCATCTGATCCATCCTGAGGCATTCTTGGACCTAGAAGAGAGGAGACTAAATGGATGAGCAGAGCAAAAGGTAGCTGAGGGATTTAGTCAGTTTAACTTTAGTCATTATGTAGTACAGGCCTCACATGTGGTTGTGATAGACACAGGTATGTGCAGTGAAACAAATGAGGCATGCATTAGCTCCCTGTCCCCAGGGGCTTGCAATCATGCTTGAGAAACAAAACGTATACACAGGAAACAATGAGAAAGAAATGGCCATAAGTAATAGTTAACATACCATACTCAGTTATGTAGAAGGAACTTCTTTTTTTTTTTTTTGAGATAGAGTCTCACTCTGTCGCCCAGGCTGGAGTGCAGTGGCGCAATCTCGGTTCACTGCAAGCTCCGCCTCCTGGGTTCATGCCATTCTCCTGCCTGAGCCTCCCAAGTAGCTGGGACTACAGGCACCCGCCACCACACCCAGTTAATTTTTTGTATTTCTAGTAGAGTCGGGGTTTCGCCACATTGGCCAGGCTGGTCTTGATCTCCTGACCCCTAGTAATCCGCTCACCTCGGCCTCCCGAAGTGCTGGGATTACAGGCGTGAGCCACCGCGCCGTGCCTGTAGAAGGAACTTCTAAACACTGTACCCATGTTAACTGTTTAATCCTTACAAACCCAAGAAGTGGCCGGGCGCGGTGGCTCACGTCTGTAATCCCAGCACTTTGGGAGGCTGAGGTGGGCGGATCATGAGGTCAAGAGATTGAGACCATCCTGGTCAACATGGTGAAACCCCGTCTGTACTAAAAATACAAAAATTAGCTGGGTGTGGTGGTGCGTGCCTGTAGTCCCAGCTACTTGGGAGGTTGAGGCAGGAGAATTGCTTGAACCCAAGAGGTGGAGGCTGCAGTGAGCCAAGGTCACGCCACTGCACTCCAGCCTGGCGACAGTGAGATGCTGGCAAAAAAAAAAAATACAAAAAATTAAAAAAAAATAAATAAACCTTCTTACGGAACATTGGCAAAAACTTAAAAAAAAAAAAAAAATAAATAAATAAATAAAAATAAACCCAAGAAGCGGATACTATTATTATACCCAGTTTCAGATGAGGACACTGAAGCACCAAAAAGTTGATAATTTGCCCAAGACAGGTAGTCTGGGTCTAGACTGCATTCTTCACCACTATTCTACACATATTAGGGTTTGATTATATGCCACAATGAGTGGTAGAGACGACATATGCACTTAGAGGATGAGTGGCGAGGACAGTTAGACGCTGGATGGGCAGTTTGGGAGCAGGCGGAGTGTGTTCCAGATGCGGAGAAAATAAGGCTTCGGATTTAAGTGTCTCCTAGGTAATAGCAATAAATAATGCTAGGTAGGTGGGAAAGGTGAAGCCAGACTGGAGGGCCTTTAAAGTCAGGCAGTGGAGTTCAGATTTCAATCCACCAGTCTATTTAAATAAATGAAGTTGGCTGGGCATGGTGGTTCATGCCTGTAATCCCAGCACTTTGGAAGACCGAAGTGGGTGGATCATCTGAGATCGGGAGTTCGAGACCAGCCTGACCAACAAGGAGAAGCCCTGTCTCTACTAAAAATACAAAAAATTAGCTGGGCGTGGTGGCGTGCGCCTGTAATCCCAGCTACTTGGGAGGGAGGCCGAGGCAGGAGAATCGCTTGAACCAGGGAGTCGGAGGTTGCAGTGAGCCGAGATCGCGCCATTGCACTCCAGCCTGGCCAAAGAGCAAGACTCCATCTCAGAAAAAAAAAAAAAAAGAAAAAGAAAGGGCCGGGTGTGGTGGCTCACGCCTGTAATCCCAGCACTTTGGGAGGCTGAGTCGAGTGGATCATGAGGTCAGGAGATGGAGACCATCCTGGCTAACACAGTGAAACCCAGTCTCTACTGAAAATATAAAAAATTAGCCAGGCATGGTGGCAGGCGCCTGTAGTCCCAGCTACTCAGGAGGCTAAGGCAGGAGAACGGCGTGAATCCGGGAGGCGGAGCTTGCAGTGAGCCAAGACTGCGCCACTGCACTCCAGCCTGGGCGACAGAGCGAGACTCCGTCTCAAATAAATAAACAAATAAATAAATAAAATAAATGAAGTTAGTCCATTTAAATAACTTCCATTTTTGGAAGGCTACATGTCTGGGCATCTGGAAAGGGGGGCTAATAATCCAAGTGGGGAACTATAATGCTATGTATCAATAGGTCATTAACAACAAAGGCAGTGGCCATATGTGATAAACGCTAAGGGGGAACAGACATTTTGTCTCCACGTGCCAACAATCTCCCAAATGTGTACTTTGTAGGTGGTTCTCCTTAGCGCCAGACCCTAACTCCAGGTGTCTCCTGTACAGCCGCTCTTGGATGACTCACAGTCACCTCAAATCTCACCTGTCATCAACTATATTAATTTTCTTTCCCTCCTAGGTCTATAATGCTAACCATCCACAGCTCAGTAAATGGTACCACTGTCCACCCAGCGCTAAGCCTGGGAGGCGCTCCTGCCTCATCCTTTGCCCTCACCCTCAACACCCAATCAATTACTAAATCCTATTCAATTTTACCTCATAGACTGTCTCTCACATGCTTCACAGCCCCATCTAAGCCTAGATCAGCATCATTTCTTGCCTGGATTTATTCAACAGTCACCCACTCATCTCCATGTTTCTGACCTTGCTTCCCTCCAACTCATTTTCCACTCTGCAGACGGTAATCTTCCAGAAACACATATTTGATTTGATTAGCCCTATACTTAAAATTCTCCAGTAGCTTTCCATTCTTCCTATTGCTGTAAGGATGGTTTTTAAATCTTTTGCAAGTTTGCTCCTACCTACCTGACCATCATTCATTACCCATTAACCCAGTCATTCAGCAAACACTGAGCACCTACACTATATGTGAGGCACTGTTGGGGGTGCTGGCAATATATCCATGAACAAGAGAAATCAAAAGACTTTGTTCTATACAGCTTACATTCTAATTGGATGAGACAGTCTATGACCATACCACTCTGAACGCACCAGATCCTGTCTAATTGGAAAAGACAGACATAAATAAACATATAAATATACTGGGTTAAAATATAAGTACTATGGGCCAGGTGTGGTGGCTCATGCCTGTAATCCCAGTACTTTGGGAGGCCGGGGCGGGTGGATCACCTGAGGTCAGGAGTTTGAGGCCAGGTTGGCCAACATGGCAAAACCCCCATCTCTACTAAAAATACAAAAAAAAAAAATATTAGCTGGGCGTTGTGGCAGGCGCCTGTAATCCCACCTACTTACGAGGCTGAGGCAGGAGAATCACTTGAACCCAGGAGGTGGAGGTTGCAGTGAGTCGAGATCACAGCATTGCACTCCAGCCTAGGCAATGGAGCAAGACTCTGTCTCAAAAAAAAAAAAAAAAAGTACTATGAAAAAAGATAGGGCAGAAATATTGGGAGTATGGAGATGGAGTAGAGTGCTGCAATCGTAAATGGAGTAGATAGGCCTCTCTGAGAAAGTAATCCTACAAGTGTATGAGAACAAACTATCCCAGAGAGAAGGAACAACCAGGCCAAACGCCCTAATTTCCCACGTTTAAGGCACAATGAAGCCTGTATAGGTGGAGTGGAATGCGCAGAGGAAAGCAGTAGAAGAAGTCAGACTGGTAAAGGAGGCAGATCATAAAGCGCATTGTAGACCACTGTAATCCCCTACCTGTGGAGTGCTTTGTAGAGAGTATGAGATATGGCAGGGTGCAGTAGCTCACACCTGTAATCTCAGCACTTTGGGAGGCCAAGGAAGAGAGGATCACTTGAGCCCAGGAGTTTGAAACCAACCTGGGCACCACTGTGAGACCTCATCTCTACAAATAATTAAAGAATTAGCGGCTGGGTGAGGTGGCTCATATCTGTAACCCCAGCATTTTGGGAGGCTGAGGTGGGCGGATCACTTGAGGTCAAGAGTTCAAGACCAGCCTGGCCAATATGGTGAAACCCCATCTCTACTGAAAATACAAAAATCAGCTGGATGTGATGGCTCATGCCTGTAATCTTCGCTACTAAGGAGGCTGAGGCAGAAGAACTGCTTGGTCCTAGGTGGCAGAGGTTGCAGTGAGTTGAGATCGTGCCACTGCACTACAGCCTGGGCCATCTCAAAAAAGAACAAAAAAAAAAAAAAAAAAAAGAATTAGTTGGACATGCTGGCACACACCTGTGGTCCCAGCTATGTGGGAGGCTGAGGTGGGAAAGATAGCTGGAGCCCAGGAGATTGAGGCTGTAGTGAGCTATGATTGTGCCACTGCACTCTAGCCTGGGTGACAGAGTGAGAGACTCTATCTCAAAAAAAAAAAAAAAAAAGAAAAAGAAAAAAAGGAGAATATGAGATACTAACGAGGAGGCTACTGTGATAATCCAGGTGGGAGATTGTGGTGGCTTCAACAGGATGGTGTTCCAAAGCGGTGAAAAGTGGTCTGATTTTGAATATACTTTGAAGGCAGAGTCATCAGAATTTTCTTACAGATCAGATGTGGGGAGGGAGAGACAGAGAGAGGAGATGGGGCGGGGGAGAGAGGGAGAGACGGGGAGAGAGAAATAGAGGAGTCTAAAGTTTGTCTTGAGCAAATGAAAGAATACGCTACTGACGGGGAAGACAATGGTGAGAGAAGCAGGTTTGGAGAGAAGGTCAGGATTTCTGTTTTGTACATGTTAAATCTGAGCTGTCAGATTTTATTTTATTTTATTTTATTTTTTTTTTTTGAGACGGAGTCTCGCTCTGTCGCCCAGGCTGGATTGCAGCGGCCCGATCTCGGCTCACTGCAAGCTCCGCCTCCCGGGTTCACGCCATTCTCCTGCCTCAGCCTCCGGAGTAGCTGGGACTACAGGCGCCGGCCACCACGCCCGGCTAGTTTTTTGTATCTTTTAGTAGAGACGGGGTTTCATCGTGTTAGCCAGGATGGTCTCGATCTCCTGACCTCGTGATCCGCCCGTCTCGGCCTCCCAAAGTGCTGGGATTACAGGCTTGAGCCACCGCGCCCGGCCTGAGCTGTCAGATTTTAAATTGGAGTTGCCAAATAGGCAGTTGAATATAAGAATATGGATTTCATGGAAGAGGTCAGGGCTAGACTATAAAGTTAGGAGTAGTCACCCAAGAGATGGTATTTAAACCATGAAACTTGCCAGCACCAGAGAATATTTGAAGAGGTCAGAGGACTGAGGATAAGAGGTTGCAATAAGAGTCAGTCAAGGATACTGAGAAGTGAGGTGGCAGTAAAACAGGAGTGTCGATGTCTTAAAACCCAAGTAAGGATACTGTGGCCAGGAGGCCATTATTCAATTGCGTCAAATATTGCTTTAGATGAGATCTGGAAAACGGATGAAGCATCTCAGAGGTCAACACTCCCTCCCTAGCGAGAAAATATCAAACGTCTTTCATCTCTCTCCCTCTTTGGCTGCTAAACAATGTGTTTTCTGCTCATAACACTTCCCATTCGTTTTTCAGTTCTCAACTTAAAAGGTCCTGCTGCAATCGGAGAAGCTTCTCAAGACCAACGCTATTGTTACCAGGGAAGCGACACTTTATCATAGAAAAATATTATTCTAACAGTCTACTTAATTGACTCTCTACTGGGCTTGACTGTAAGGTCCTTAAGTCAGACGTGCCTATGTTGTTTACTTCTGTACCCAAACATTCGATAGAACTCCGAGCATAGTACAAAGCTCGTAGTGGGTATCCCATATATATTTACAAAACCAATGGATAAATGCTAGGGTGGAGCGAGTGATTACTGTTGGTCTAACTTAGGGGATGTGTAGAAGGGAGTGCCTAAAACTAGGAGTGGACGCGGAGGGCTCTGAACAGGGTTCAGTCTCCCATTCCATTACTTTTGCAAGTGTAATACGGACCCTTTGTTGACTCGAAGCAATTCCCCTGCCAGACACTTTTTAGCTGTCCACCCCGCCCCACTACTGGCCACTGTCTTCCTCGGATCTCATCCCAGACACTCACCCAGCCGCGTGGTGCGTTCCCGCGACGCCGCGGGCTTGTCCCCAGTCCCATGCTCGGCCTCGAGCTCCTCCTGTTGCTGCCGTGCTTGCTGCAAAATCCGCCGGCTCAGCCGGGGTCCCACATACTCTTCCTCCGTTTCTCCGGTCCTGCGACCCCGCCGCTTCTCCCGGACCCCTGCCCGCACCGCATTCCCAGCCAGGATCTGATCGGCCAGGGGCGCATGTTTTTCCTGACCCCCGACCCCACGGGCCGCCTTCAATTTGGGCATTTTTCTCGAAAACGTTGCCGCGGAGGTTCGCACGTGGGGACGGCGAAAAAGCCAGAATGCGCTTGCGCGGTGGACTCCCGGCTCTCAAGAGGCCACGCGGCGATCACAGCGCCCCCTAGCATTCGGAGGCCAGAAGCGCCATCAGCGCCGCCCCTCCCACTAAAAGAGCTCCCGGGTTCCGGAGCTGGACTCCCCAATATATTCACAGCCTTTAACGTTAGCTTCTCTCAACAGTGCAGTCTTTGAGTGTCGCTCTTAGCTTCATGGGTCTAGGCCTAGAGTGCTCAGCCAAACGAGAATGTCTGGATTTAGAAACCTGTGGGCGGGAATCCGCAGATGATGTCACTGGAGGTGTCACCGAGGGGCCCTGAGACCCGCCCCACTCCTTGGGGAAGGCGTGGACCCGGCGCTCTGTTTTTACGTATTTCCGGAGTCTCTTCCGAGACCGAAGGTTGTGTTGGGGAACTGAAGCAGTTTCTGTGGGCGGATAGGGAACCCTGCGTTTCTACCGTGTGATCCGGCCGCCTTCCTGGCCCGACGCCATGGGAGTGACTTGGTAGGACTGCAGGGGGTTTTGTGGGGCGGAGCTTGGAGTTGTGAAGGGCCGGAAAGAGGACCTTGACCGTGGTCCGCCGTCCCCTGGGAGCTGTCCTCGGGTTGTGTGGATGAGAGGATGCCGTGCGAGCCGCGGGTTCCCCGGCCTTGTTTCCTCGGAGATGCGCCCCTTCCTCTTGGAAGGCGGGAAAGCAAAGCGAAGTTTTTTTGTTTTTTTTGTTTTTTCTTTAAGACGGGGTCTCGCTCTGTCGCCAGGCTGGAGTGCAATGGTGCGATCTTGGCTCACTGCACCCTCCGCCTCTTGGGTTCAAGCGATTCTCCTGCCTCAGCCTTCCGAGTAGCTGGGACTACAGGCGCCCACCACCACGCCCGGCTATTTTTTGTATTTTTAGTAGAAATGGGATTTCACCATATTGGCCAGGCTGGTGTCGACAAAGCAAAGTTTTTATCCCAGGAACCTATCAATGGTTGTGTACCTCATTCCCTTCTAGATTCATTTTCCTTCCCGTGAGGCTATAGTACTGCCCGCAATGGGACGTCAGGGTTGGAAATAGGGTCTTTGGACTGTGACCCACCTGCAGACAGGGTTGGAGGGAGTGGGTTATAAGCAATCAGGAAACAGTATTTTTAAAGATTTTCTTTATTTTTCTTTATTTATTTTTCTTTCTTTTTTTTTTTTTTTTTGAGACGGAGTTTCGCTCTTGTTGCCCAGACTGGAGTGCAATGGCGCGATCTCGGCTCACAGCAACCTCCGCCTCGCGGGTTCAAGCCATTCTCCTTCCTCAGGCTCCGGAGTAGCTGGGATTACAGGCATGCGCCACCACGCCCGGCTAATTTTGTATTTTTGGTAGAGACGGGGTTTCTCCATGTTGGTCAGGCTGGTCTCGAACTCCAGACCTCAGGTGATCCGCCCGCCTCGGCCTCCCAAAGTGCTGGGATTACAGACGTGAGCCACCGCGACCGGCCAAGATTTTTGCCTACCCTTCCCTCAGCCATCAAATGCAGTTAGACCAGCTTGTGTCTGTTTCTAATTTGCCCATTTTAAGATCTTGGGTCCAGAGGGAAAAAGAGGCTATTGAAAATAAGGAGATCATGGTTCCAGGCACTTTATCTCTTTAGGACCCGTTTCCCACTATGTTTAATTCCATGGTTAGTCTAGTTTCAGAGGAGTTTTTATCTTTCATAGGTTTTAAGTCTCCGTTGGAAGAAGATGAGGTAGCAGGGAAAGGTATGGGTCCAGTGCTTGTGGAGGCGTTAGTTGTAAGGTGCCAGGTCCCAGAACATTTTTTTCTTATCTCAGTAGATGTGAGCATTTTTCCCCGTGGGAGAAACCCAGAGGCCAGGATATCTGAAGCCAGTGGCTATAGGCTTCTCATACAAAAGCATGTGTAGGGGAAATACTTTTCCTCCTGGTAGCCCAGGTTCTTGCAGGTTTCTCAGTGATTGCACTCTTGTTTCCCACAGTTCACATCATGATCCTCCTGTGTTCCTTAATGGAAGCAAGATATGTGAGGGATGGAAATAGAAAGGATGCAGCGTAGAACCCTGGAACCCCATGCTCTTTCTTTTTTTTTTTTAAAGAAATAGAAATGGGTTCTTGCTGTTTTGTACATCCAGGTCTTGAATTCCTGAACTCAAGCGAGCCTCCTGCTTTGGTGTCCCAAAGTATTGGCATTACAGACACGAGCCACCGTGCCCAGCCACCCCTGCTTTTTAAATGGAGAAGGCAGCTCCAGGGCAAGGGCTCTCTGTTGGCACCCTTATCAACGTTTTCAGAATCCTAGGACTTCTGTCCCTTGTAGTGTCAGTTTAGGGATTCTTTTATATTTCAAAATAAGGCACATTAGCAACATTGTTTATCAGTGCTTTTTCTGATAGAGTAGTGACAATTTTTAGCAACAGAAGGACTCTACCCTAATAGATTCATTTAGTTGATCATAAAGCAATGTCATCTATGACTGTTTTCTTGATTTCTATATAGCTAAGTACTGCCTGTACTATTGTTTATTAATTTTTTAAATTGATCTTTTCCTTAAAAATGTTTTAACAGGCACTACATCCCTATACAGGCAGTCTAGTTAGTGGTTAAGAGCATGGACATGAAACCAGGTTGCTGGGCTTTGAGTCTTGGGTGTACCACGCATTAACTGTGTGACCTAGTGCAAGTTATTTAACCTCTTTGTACTGTACTTAAATTTCCTCTTTTTTTTTTCTTTTTGAGATGGAGTTTCGCTCTTGTTGTCCAGACTGGAAGGCAGTGGTGCGATCTTGGCTCACTGTAACCTCCGCCTCCTGGTTTCAAGCGATTCTCCTGCCTCAGCCTCCCATGTAGCTGGGATACAGGCACACACCACCACGCCTGGCTAAGTTTTGTATTTTTGGTAGAGACAGGGTTTCACCATGTTGGCTAGGCTAGTCTTGAACTTCTGACCTCAAGTGATCCTCCCACCTCGGCCTTCCAAAGTGCTGGGATTACAGGTGTGAGCCACAGTGCCCGGCAGTTTCCTTATTTGTAACAAGTTGATAAATAACATCTTCATAGGACTATTGTGAGGATTTGGAGAGTTAATTCATCTAAAGGCCTTAGGACGCAGACTGGCACGTTGTTGGTTGGCAATTGTTACCTACCACTCTAAAGGGGAAGCCACCATATGAGGTTCACTCACCATAGGAGGAAACCTTGGAAATGATGTTTTTTTTGTTTTGTTTTGTTCCATTGTTTTGATTCAATTTTTGTGAATACTGTTGCCTCTCATTCCCGAAGATTATAAACTTGAAAGCTGCTTTTTTTCTGTTCCTAGGGCTGTTGACTAGAACTTTCTGTGATGATGGAAATGTTCTCTAACAGCAGTGTCCAATACACTAGCCCCAGCCACCTGTGGCTCTGGGCTACTGTGCTGAACAGCTCCACAGAGTTGGTAAAAACGTGTTAACCCAAACTGAGACTTTGTCCTTGATGTAGTCAGAACTGAAAGAGTTGCAAAACGAATCCCTTTTTCATTATATAACTCAGCATTATTGAATGCTCAGCCTGTGTGCCATCTAGAATCTTCGGCATGCCACACTTGAGAATGTCCCATGATAGGAAGTTCATTGCTCTGGTGTGAGAATCCTGAGAACTATGCTTCAGTTCTTAGAGGGGCTCTCAGGGACAGTGGTCCTCTATTCCTTGTCTTTAAAATGGGGGACTGGTCCAAGTGTAATGAGTTATCTTAATTGATTGTTCACATTCGGTTACAGATTGGACTCCTTGTTCTACTCTTCCCCATTCTAACTACTGCACTTGACTGGTCTTAACTTTTTTTTTTTTTTTTAAGATCGAGTCTCGCCCTGTTGCCCACACTGGAATACAATGGCGCAATCTCGGCTTACTGCGAGCTCTGCCTCCCAGGTTCAAATGATTCTCCTGCCTCAACCTCACAAGTAGCTAGGATTACAGGCGCCCGCTACCACGCCCAGCTAAATAATTTTTGTATTTTTAATAGAGACAGGGTTTCACCATGTTGGCCATTCTTGTCTTGAACTCCTGACCTTGTGATCCGCCCACTTTGACCTCCCAAAGTGCTGGGATTACAGGCATGAGCCACCATGCCTGGCCAAAAAAATTTTTTTTTTAAATTTATAATAAAGTTGCAGGGGTTGGGAGACGGTCAGAGTAGGTAATTTCCAAGATAACTTTTGGCCCTGACGAGCTGTGATGCTGTGGGCGAGTGAGTGGCTCAGTGAGCACATGTGTGTCTCTGGATAACTGACAATTTGGTGCTCTCCTTTCCAGTGTGTCCCAGATGCCTGTGGCTGAGGGCAAGAGTGTTCAGCAAACCGTAGAGCTCCTTACCCGGAAATTGGAGATGCTTGGGGCAGAGAAGCAAGGAACATTTTGTGTGGACTGTGAGACTTACCATACGGCTGCATCTACCCTTGGCAGCCAAGGTCAGTGACATGGGTCTGTAGGATGGCTGGAACGAGGGTTGGAGTTAATAGACATTTGTGTTAATTGAAGTATTTCTGCTTTTCTGCTAAGGGTGGTGTTCTTAAACATGTGGCGAGATGTGTTTCTGAATTCATTAATTATTGGTTCTTTATCTCTTAGAATAGGGCCTTTGAAAGCTTTATTTTATTTTATTTTATTTTATTTTATTTATTTTGTTGAGACAGGGTCTTACTCTGTCGCCCAGGCTGGAGTGCAGTGGCATGATCACAGCTCACTGACTGCAGCCTCGACCCCCTGGGCTCAAGTGATCCTTCCACCTTGGCCTCCTGACTTGGCCTCCTGAGTAGCTGACACGACAGGCATGAGCCACCACACCTGGCTAATATTTTAAATTTTTTGTAGAGACAGGGTCTCCCTATGTTGACCAGGCTGGTTTTGAATTCCTGGCCTGAAGGGACTATCTGGCCTCAGCTTCCCAAAGTATTGGGATTATAGGTGTGAGCCGCCACTCCTGGCTAAAGCTTTATTGAGGTATAGTTGATATATAAGCAGTTGCACACATCTAATGCATACATCTTAATGAGTTTGGATATATGCATACAACTATGATACCATCACCACAACCAAGGTACTAAACATATCTGTTACATCCCAAAATTTCTTTGTGTGTGTGTGTTTGTGTGTGTGTGTGTTTTTTTTTTTTTAAAGAGATAGAGTCTTGCTCTGTTGTCCAGGCTGCAGTGCTTTGGTGTCTCATAGCTCACTGCAGCCTCAAACTCCTGGGGTCAGGTGGTCCTCCCACCTTAGCCTCCTGAGTAGCTGAAACTACTGGCATGTGCCACCATGCCTGGCTGATTTTTTTACGTTTGGGTGGGGTCATGGGAGTGTCTTACTATGCTGCCCAAGTTCGTCTCAAACTCCCAGTCACAAGACATCCTTCCACCTTAGCTTCTCAAGTAGCTGGTATCAAACTCCTGAGCTCAGGGGATCCACCAGCAAGGGCCTCCCGAAGTGCTGAGATGACAGGCATGAGCCACCATGCCTGGCCCTTGTGTTCTTTGAGTGCTTTTTGTTTTGTGCAGTTTGAACTCTAAAAGCAATGTTTCTCAGAGGGTTAATCACTGACTAACCACATCAGAATCACCTGGGATACTTGTTAGAGTTGCAGATTCCTGGCCTTGTTTACTGATTGACTGCTGCTGTAGGCCACATAATCTACATTTAATAATCCAGACAATCCTTATGCACTCTGAAATTTGAGAAAGACTTGTTTTAGGCCCAGAAGTCTTTGTTTATGATTCTTTTAGAGCTTTAGGGCTTCTAGAAGTTTCTTTTTATAGAGTTCCTGTTTTCCTACACCTAACCATTGGCATTGACCTCCTCATTAGCATAAATCAATTGTTCTTTTTAGTGGATTGAGTGATGAGACGGGGTGTGGATGATGGGGGATGGTGGTTGGGAGGGAGAGAGGATTTTTTTTTTTTTTCTTTTTAGAGTGAGGGTCTCACTTTGTTGCCCAACCGTACAGTGGCATGATCACAGCTCACTGCAAGCTCTAACTCCTGGGCTCAGGCAGTGAGAGACTCTTTGGATATGAGTTAGGGAACTTGTTTCTCTTAGTCTTGGCTCTGTGGTAACTTGACCTTGAACAGTTCCATAACACTGTGGTTATCACTGGGGAGCCAGAGCCCTGAGTCCTGGCTTTGCCACATTCTAACTGTGTACCTGTAGGTAACTCCAACAACCTATCTGTTACTATTTCCACGCCTCTCATGTACCTGTTTCCCTTAGATCCAGTTCCTGCACTTCCCCTGTAAGCTGTATTTTCCAGGCCCTCTCCTAGTTAGCTTTGGTTATTGAGAGGCACCAGAGAAGATTAGAGGATGGGAGAAAGGAAGCCCACAGTGTTCCTCTCCCTCTGCTTTGGGCAGTGTCTCTAGCCATGGCTGTGTCTTCACTTCCTTGGTTCTAGCTTCTGCTAGGCAGCCCTCATTCCTGCCTCTGATAACAGCACATATTTTCTTTTCCCTTTAGCCTTAAGAATGGTAGTAGCTTCCTGTGTTGCTAATCTTTGGGTTGTCCCACCATCCTGTTTGGTTTTTCCTTTCTTCCAACCCGTGTATTTGTTCCCCGTATACATTTCTTCTACCAAAACTATCTGACATGGGCTCTGTTTTTGGACTCTTCCCCAATACAGTTCTGTCATCTATAAAATGAAGATAATCATAGTATTTCTCTCCTCATGTTGTGCTAAATAAGTTAATACATGCAAAGCATGTAGAACTGAGATTGTCATGTAATTTTTTTTTTTGAGATGGAATTTTGCTCTTGTTGCCCAGGCTGGAGTGCAGTGGTGCAGTCTCGGCTCACTGCAACCTCCAGCTCCCAAGTTCAAGCAATTCTCCTGCCTCAGCCTCCCGAGTAGCTGGGACTACAGGTGTGCTCCGCCATGCCTGGCTCATTTTTGTGTTTTTAGTAGAGATGGGGTTTCACCATGTTGGCCAGGCTAGTCTCGAACTCCTGACCTTGTGATCTGCCCACCTTGGCTTCCCAAAGTGCTGGGATTACAGGCATGAGCCACTGCACCTGGCTTGTCATGTAATATTTAATGTAGTATTTAAGTAGCTAAGAGTTGTACTGAGCTCTTTTATCATCGTTGATAAAATTGCAGTTCCATTTGTGTTGCCTTCAATATGAAGGAGGTAAGAATCAAAAGATAATTACAAAAGCATTTGAGTAATAAAACATTTGGATATAGATATGAAATGACATATGACTTCTAGTGAAACTACCTGGTGTGGGCTGAGAGGCCCTCACTTTCAAGAAGTTCCAGTCTAGTTGGGGAGACAGAATACCTTCATGGCAGGCAGTAGGGAACAATGGAAAGAGCAATAAACTTGGGGTGAGCAGGCCTGGACTGGAGCTTCAGTCTTGCTGGTTACTGGCTCTGTGCCTGTAGTTCAGTGATTTTCACACTTGATCAGCATTAGCATCATCTGAAAGGCTTGTTACCACACAGACTGCTAGACCCCACCCCAAAGTTTCTGACTTAGTAGTCTGTCACCCAGGCTGGAGTGCAATGGCATGATCACAGCTCATTATTGCCTCGACCTGCTGGGCTCCAGTGATCCTCCAGCCTCAGCATCCTAAATAGCTGGGGCCACAGGTGCGTGCCAGTATACCTGGCTAACTTTTTTATTTTTTTGTAGAGTCAAGGTCTCCCTATGTTGCCCATGCTGGTCTCAAACTCCTGGGCTCAAGCGATCCTCCCCGCCTTGGCCTCCTGAAGTGTTGATATTACAGGCGTGAGCGCCCTGGCTATAATTTGCATTTCTAATAAGTTCCCAGGTGGTTCTGCTACTGCTGCTGCTCTGGGATCCAATTAGCTTCATTTTCCTCATCTTTAGAAGGGGGACAGTAAACCTGGTTCTCCTTGCTTCACAAGGTGGTACAGACATGAAAGGATTTTGCTGTGATAGAAAATACGATTGTCGGCTAGGCGCAGTGGTTCACACCTGGAATCCCAGCATTTTGGGAGGCCGAGGTGGGCAGATCACCTGAGGTCAGGAGCTTGAGACCAGCCCGGCCAACATGGTGAAACCCTGTCTCTACTGAAAATACAAAAATTAGCCAGGTGTGGTGACAGGTGCCTGTAATCCCAGCTACTCAGGAGTCTGAGGCAGGAGAATCGCTTGAACTTGGGAGGCAGAGGCTGCAGTGAGCCGAGATCACTCCATTGAACTCCAGCCTGGGCAACAAAGCTAGACTCTGTCTCCAAAAAAAAAAAAAGTACTATTGTCAGCTGAGTGCAGTGGCTCATACCTGTAATCCTAGCACTTTGGGAAGTAGAGGTGAGAGGATTGGTTGAGCCTAGGAGTTTGAGGCCAGCCTAGGTAAGATCTCGTCTCTACAAAAAAAAAAAAAAAAAAAAGGTCTGGGCACAGTGGCTCACACCTGTAATCCCAGCACTTTGGGAGGCCAAGGCAGGTGGATCATGAGGTCAGGAGATCGAAACCATCCTAGCTAACATGGTGAAACCCCGTCTCTACTAAAAATACAAAAAAATAGCCAGGCGTGGTGGTGGGCGCCTGTAGTCCCAGCTACCCGGGAGGCTGAGGCAGAATGGTGTGAACCTGGGAGGCGGAGCTGGCAGTCTGGCAGTGAACCGAGACTGCGCCACTGCACTCCAGCCTGGGTGACGGAGTGAGACTCCGTCTCAAAAAAAAAATTTTTTTAAATGGTGGGCATGGTGGTCTCAGCTACATGGGAGGCTGAGGCAGGAGGATTGCTTGGGCTCAGGAGGTTGAGGCTTCAGTGAGCTGTGTTCATGCCACTACACTCCAGCCTAGGTGACAGAGCAACACCGTGTCTCAAAAAAAAGAAAAGGAAAATGTTATTGTCTATAACAACTAGAAGTGCCTTCTTCATTAAGTGCGCGCGCACACACACGTATCCCTTAGTTGACTTTTAAGATATTTCCAAGACAGTAACACTTGCAGACTCATATAGCATGAATAAATTATGTAATTATAGTGAGTAGACAGAACAGAATGACGAGGTCAGCTTTGGATGGATTTTTTTCTTGAGAGTCCAGAAGGTTTGAACTGGATTTAGGAGGTGACAGGTGTGAATCGTCAGCAAGCAGTCAGGAGGAGGGATGTGTCCTGGAGGATCTGTGCAGAGCCTCCTGTGTTCATGAACAGTGGCCTATATAGGGAAGCCACATGACCTCTGCTCCCCCAACCCTTGCACCCTTTTCATTCCCACACTCTTACCCCCTATCTAGAATGTCTTCTTCCTTTGTGTGGCTGGATCCTATCTTCTCTTCATATCGCAGTTCAAATCCCTTTTTTTTTTTTTTTTTTTTTTTTTTTGAGGCAGAGCCTCACTCTGTCGCCCAGGCTGGAGTGCAGTGGCGCGATCTCGGGTCACTGCAAGCTCCGCCTCCCGGGTTCATGCCATTCTCCTGCCTCAGCCTCCCAAGTAGCTGGGACTGCAGGCGCCTGCCACCATGCCCGGCTAATTTTTTGTGTTTTTAGTATGGGGTTTCACCGTGTTAGCCAGGATGGTCTTGATCTCCTGACCTCATGATCCACCCGCCTCAGCCTCCGAACGTGCTGGGATTACAGATGTGAGCCAGGCCTGGCCAAATCCTATTTTTTTTTCCTGCTGACTTGTTCACTTTAATCTTTTCCTATCCTGAAGTCTTTCCTTTCTTCCGAAAGACTTGTGGTCTTTCCTCGGTAGTAACTTGTTTTATTTCATGGTCTTTTAAAAAGTTTTTAGCCACCAGGCTCGGTGGCTCACGCCTCTAATCCCAGCACTTTGGGAGGCCGAGGTGGGTGGATCACCTGAAGTCAGGAGTTTGAGACCAGCCTGACCAACATGGTGAAACCCTGTCTCTACTAAAAATACAAAAAATTAGCCGGGCCTGGTGGCGGGTGCTTGTAATCCCAGCTACTTGGGAGGCTGAGGCAGGAGAATCACTTAAACCCGGGAGGCAGAGGTTGCAGTGAGCCGAGATCGTGCCACTACACTCCAGTCTGGGAGACAGAGTGAGACTCTGTCTCAAAAAAAAAAAAAAAAAAAAATGTTTTTAGCCTATCTCAGCTGGGCGTGGTGGCTAATGCCTGGAATCTCAGCACTTTGGGAGGCCAAGATCGGCAGATCACCTGAGGTCAGGAGTTCAAGACCAGTCTGGCCAACATGGTGAATCCCCGTCTCTACTAAAAATACAAAAATTAGCCAGGTGTGGTGGCACACACCTATAATCCTCGCTACGCAGAAGGCTGAGGCAGGAGAATCACTTGAACCTAAGAGGCGGAGGTTGCGGTGAGCCAAGATCACGCCATTGCACTCCAGCCTGGGCGACACAGTGAGACGCTGTCTCAAAAAAAAAAAAAAAAGTTTTTAGCCTATCTCTCTCATGAGATTGTCAGCTTTTTTTGCTTTTTTGAGATGGAATCTCGCTATCACCCAGGCTGGAGTGTAGCGGCATGATCTCAGCTCACTGCAACCTCTGCCTCTTGAGTTCAAGTGATTCTCCTGCCTTAGCCTCCCAAGTAGCTGGAATTACAGGCGCGTGCCACCGTGCCTGGCTAATTTCTGTATTTTTAGTAGAGACGAGGTTTTACCATGTTGGCCAGGCTGGTCTCGAACTCCTGACCTCAAGTGATCTACCCACCATGGCCTCCCAAAGTGCTGGGATTACAGGCGTGAGCCACCGCCCCCGGCCTGATTGTCAGCTTCTTGAAGTCAGGGGCTAAGTCCTCTGCTTGTATGTTTCTTAAGCCCTAAGAAAAGTGTTGGGAATGGCTTATGTAATAAGCATGTGGGATTGTGGCAGTCTATCCATTAATTCTTATAGTGTATGAAAGAGGAATCTTGCTTTCCAGTTTTTGCCTTCTGTTTTTTTTTTTTTTTTTGGAGATAGAGTATTGCTCTGTTGCCCAGGCTGGAGCGCAGTGACATGATCTCAGCTCAGTGCAACTTCCGCCTCCTGGATTCAAGTGATTCTCGTGCCTCAGCCACCCAAGTAACTGGGATTACAGGCATGCACCACCATACCCAGATAATTTTTGTATTTTTAGTACAGATATGGTTTCACCATGTTGGTCAGTCTGGTCCCGAACTCCTGACCTCAAGTGATCCACCCACCTCAGCCTCCCAAAGTGTTGGGATTACAGATGTGAGCCACTGTTCCCAGCCCTTCCTTCTTCTGTTTTCTACTTAACTAAATGTATATAGCTTTCCATTCTTATTGCAAAAAGTCTATGGAAATCAATGAGAAAACTCATTTCTTAGAGACTGGAAGGGGTGAGCTGGGGCTTGAAAGTTGAACTTCCGAACCAGATCCTGAATTCTCTCTGCTGTAGTGTGCTGCTTGCTTCCCAAGTTGGCTAGACTTCTAAAAATTCTCCAATGGTTTGCCATTGGTTTCAGGATACAGTCTAAACTTCTTGAGGCATGGTAGACAAGACCTATCACAGCTTGGCTCCCATCTACCTTTCCCTGCTTATGCTCAGACACTCCCCTTTGCTGCTTCTGTAGGACCATTTACTAGATCTCAAAGAGGGAGGAAGCTGAGGTGAGGAGGAGTGCGCAGAGGAAGGGAGCAGCTACTTCCTTTGGCATGCCCAAATGCTGTTACTTTCATTTTACTTATGTAATACATGATAACATACAAAAGATTATATGTAAAGTCTGTGGGAGTTAGACTTTACGTATAGACCATCGGTGAGCCCACCACTCAACTTAAGAATTAAAACATAGGCCGGGCGCGGTGGCTCAAGCCTGTAATCCCAGCACTTTGGGAGGCCGAGGCGGGCGGATCACGAGGTCAGGAGATCGAGACCATCCTGGCTAACATGGTGAAACCCCGTCTCTACTAAAAATACAAAAAAACTAGCCGGGCGTGGTGGCGGGCGCCTGTAGTCCCAGCTACTCGGAGGCTGAGGCAGGAGAATGGCCTGAACCTGGGAGGCGGAGCTTGCAGTGAGCCGAGATCGCGCCACTGCACTCCAGCCTGGGTGACACAGCGCGAGACTCCATCTCAAAAAAAAAAAAAAAAAAAAAAAAAAGAATTAAAACATAATCAGGCCAGGTGCGGTGGCTCACGCCTGTAATCCCAGCACTTTGGGAGGCCGAGGCAGGTGGATCACGAGGTCAGGAGATTGAGACCATCCTTGCGAACATGGCGAAACCCTGCCTCTACTCAAAAAAAATACAAAAAATTAGCCGGGCGTGGTGGTGGGCACCTGTAGTCCCAGCTACTCGGGAGGCTGAGGCAGGAGAATGGCATGAACCCGGGAGGCGGAGCTTGCAGTGAGCCGAGATCGTGCCACTGCACTCCAGCCTGGGCAACAGAAAAAAAAAAGAATTAAAACATAATCGACACTATTAAAGTTTCCTGTGTGCCCCTCACCATTTTCTGTAGAGCAGGGTGGGTCTTACCACATGCTGCCTCTCCTGCTATTCCCCCCTACCTTTCTAGAAAAGGCCGTCAGTGAGAGGATTCCCCTCACCCCACACCAAGAACTGCTGAGGTAGTGCCAGATTGCTGTCTCGCCTCATTCCGGGGGGAGTCATTTGAGTCTACTCTGGGGTTTGCCAGTGAGGTCTTGATGATGAATAGGATCTCTGTCCCTTGCAGGTCAGACCGGGAAGCTGATGTATGTGATGCACAACTCAGAGTACCCATTGAGCTGTTTCGCTCTCTTTGAGAATGGCCCTTGTCTTACTGCTGACACCAACTTTGACGTGCTTATGGTGAAGCTCAAGGGCTTTTTCCAGAGTGCTAAGGCCAGCAAGATTGAAACCCGGGGCACCCGGTACCAGTACTGTGACTTCCTGGTGAAGGTGGGCACGGTCACAATGGGGCCCAGTGCCCGGGGCATCTCTGTGGAGGTAAGACTTGGTGAAAATAGGAGCAGGATGTGCTGAGGGGGCTGCTCACCAAAGGGCTCTGAAGATTTTCCAGTTCTTCTCTATTTTTTTTTTTTTTTGAGACAGAGTCTTGCTCTGTCACCCAGGCTGGAATGCAATGGTTCAATCTTGGCACACTGAAGCCTTGACCTCCAGGGCTCAAGTGATCCTGCAACCTCAGTCTCCCAAGTACCTGGGACTATACCCACCGAATTTAAATTTTTTTTTTTTTTTTTTTCAGACGGAGTCTCGCTCTGTCGCCCAGGCTGGAGTGCAGTGGCCGGATCTCAGCTCACTGCAAGCTCCGCCTCCTGGGTTTACGCCATTCTCCTGCCTCAGCCTCCCGAGTAGCTGGGACTACAGGCGCCCGCCACCTCGCCCGGCTAGTTTTTTGTATTTTTTAGTAGAGATGGGGTTTCACCGTGTTAGCCAGGATGGTCTCGATCTCCTGAGCTCGTGATCTGCCCGTCTCGGCCTCCCAAAGTGCTGGGATTACAGGCTTGAGCCACCGCACCCGGCCTTTTTTTTTTTTTTTTTAATTAGAAATGAGGTCTTGATGTGTTGCCCTGGCTGGTCTCAAACCCCTGGGCTCAAGTGATCCTCCCACTTCAGCCCCGCAGAGTGCTGGGATTACAGGTATGAGCCACCACACCTGGCCTCCAGTCCTTCTCAATTTAAACAGATATTTATGCCTACCTGATTCCTGACTCCAAGGCATCTGTGCTTTCTCTCCGTGAATCTTTTATCCTTCAGAGACTGAGACTCTCTAACACAAGGTGGGAAGTAGGAAGTGGGAAGCTGGGTTCAAAGCAAGCAGAAAGCTTCATTAGGAAGGGTGGCTTGCTAGAGAAGGGAAAAGATAGTCAAGGAAGGCAGGTGAGTTATGATATGGAGGGACAGTCACCCATGAGAAGAAGTACTGGAGCAGACCAAGACAACTCTTGGAATAATTTTCTGGAGGTGGGCCCTAAATCACATATGCCCATATAGCTCTCCTTAGTATGCTTTAAGATAGGTATCAAAAGTTGGGAAGCAAAAATGTGCTTTTCCTTTTGACATGCTGTCTGCATTCTTTCATGGAGAAAGAGGTGTTTGTGTGTGAGATCACTTCATCTGTGACCCTGAGAGAGAGAGTGTGTGTGTGTGTGTGCGTGCATACATACACATACATAGTGACAAGGAGTGAGAGTGGCAGTGTGGCAGTAGCTGGCTTCTTTGGGACCAGGGAAAGTTCACAACTTATAATGTGCCCAGCACTAAGATAAGAAAACAAGTAAGCTTGCAGGGTCTACCCTTTGAAAATTTGTGATTTATTTATTGAGTGAGGCCGAAACACACAAACTATTTTTGAAGTTAGTCTGAAAATGCCATAAAAGAGGCATTTTGCTCTGGGAATTCAAGCCAGTATGAGCACTGCTGACTTTGGTTGTGATGCTTCCTGGAGGATCAACATTTATGTAGGGATTTAAAATGTAGAAACATGGGGATAGAAAAGTCTAGGAAGAATCCCACTTGGAGAAAAGGGCATTAGTGGTAGTTTCTGCTCAGCAACCTCTAGGACCAAGACTTCCTAACCCTTTCAGCTTGTGATAGACCTTGGATTTGCTGAGACCTACTGAGGACCTACTGTTTATCCTCCACATTTCTAATCTTGTAGTAGAAACACACCCCACCTGTTTATTTACTTGTTTCTCCTTAGGGTTGCCAGTAATTTTGCCCTGCCATCTCTCCAGTAAAAAATTAAGAGAGCAGAAGGAGAAAACCGAAGATGTATATTTTTTGGCCCATGCCACACTATTTGGGAAATTCTTTTTTTTGTTTTTTTTTTGTTTTTTTTTTTTTTTTTTTTTGAGACGGAGTCTCGCTCTGTCGCCCAGGCTGGAGTGCAGTGGCGCAATCTCGGCTCACTGCAAGCTCCGCCTCCCGGGTTCACGCCATTCTCCCGCCTCAGCCTCCCGAGTAGCTGGGACTACAGGCGCCCACAACCGCGCCCGGCTAATTTTTTGTATTTTTAGTAGAGACGGGGTTTCACCGTGGTCTCGATCTCCTGACCTTGTGATCCGCCCGCCTCGGCCTCCCAAAGTGCTGGGATTACAGGCGTGAGCCACCGCGCCCGGCTGGGAAATTCTTTCTTAGGGTTGGAGCCCAGGTTGGTTCTACCTAGGGAGTAAAATATGGTCTTGAAAAAAACTCATAAGCATTTGTGTCTACTCTGCTCTCTACTTACACCATCACACACATTTCCTTCTCTTTATCTTTGTCATGTCTCTTAGAATTTTCTTGAGCTCTCTTTGAATCTTTACCCAGCATAGCAGGGACAACACAGTCCTGAGATCATCAAAAGGGGCCCAGATCTGCTTCTGGATCCTCTGGGAGGGCTGCAGGTTGGCACAGCTCCAGAAAGAGAAATGTCAAAGATGCCTAAAGATGTGGATGTTGAGCCCAGTGTTTGGGTTGAATGTTTCCTGTGGACCAACACTGTGCTAGGAGGTGTGTGTCTTTAGCTTGGGGTTGGGGAAGATGGGAGCAGGAGGCAGGAGGTGCAAGAGAAGCAGACCTTGTCTTAGCCTTCATTCACCCTCATTCTCTGTGCTTTTGGTTCCCAGGTGGAGTATGGCCCCTGTGTGGTAGCTAGTGACTGCTGGAGCCTGCTGCTTGAGTTCCTACAGAGTTTTCTAGGCAGCCACACACCAGGCGCTCCCGCAGTGTTTGGGAACAGACATGATGCAGTCTACGGCCCAGCAGATACCATGGTCCAGTACATGGAACTCTTCAACAAGATCCGCAAGCAGCAGCAGGTGCCCGTGGCTGGGATTCGTTAGTGATGAGCAGCTGCCAGCTGAGCTCTGTCACCAGGGGTACTCCACAGGAGAAGCAGGTGCTGACTCTCAGGTCCCCGGACCTCAGAAACCCAGGGTAGACATGGAATCTACTCTCCTTCTCTGGTTCCCAGCTGTGGCTTTTGTTCTGGGGCTCTGGAGTCCCCTCCCCAACCCCCTGACTCTCACACATAGCCCCCCATCAGCTGTTTTATTCCATTCCTTACTGGATTTGGCCTATCCTCAAGAATGGTAATTATGAAGAATGGAGAAGTTTGGACCCTGCCTCCTTTAGGGGAAAGGTAGGACAGGAATGTCCCTGCCTGGTATTGGTGGGGGAAACAGTCTGTGTCCTCAACTATTGGGGATTTGTCTCAGGCCCACCGTGAACATGCTGCATTTTATGTTTGGATTGTGCTGTAATAAGAGCCTCTTCCTTTTGTCAGAGGATGTAACTGGGCTTCTATCCTGGAGATAGAGTGGAAGGCACAACTGGTTTGATAGTTACCATTTTCTGACCTGTTTGCTGAAGTGATTTGTGAATTGACTTTCCTAGGATGTTGCCTGAGTCCTTTGAACTCTCCTTCTGACATCTTTCCCTTCTGTTGTGAAATATGTTAAGCCACAGGCCAAACTGCTGTAAGATTGAAGTTTGTTTTTTTCTCACCTAATAATAGAGAGGTAATCAGATGGTCTAGGGCAGATTTAACTCTACAAGGTTATCAGGAACTTGGTTTCCTTCTGTCTTATTCAGCCATTCCCAGTATGTTTTCTTACCCACAATATCAAAGAAGACTCATCAGCTCCATATCTGCATTCTCCTGGGGAAAGAGAGAGAGAGAAGATATGTTTTTTTTTACTGGACTGGCCGGGCGCGGTGGCTCAAGCCTGTAATCCCAGCACTTTGGGAGGCCGAGACGGGCGGATCACGAGGTCAGGAGATCGAGACCATCCTGGCTAACATGGTGAAACCCCGTCTCTATTAAGAAATAAAAAAAAAACTAGCCGGGCGAGGTGGCGGGCGTCTGTAGTCCCAGCTACTCGGGAGGCTGAGGCCGGAGAATGGCGTGAACCCGGGAGGCGGAGCTTGCAGTGAGCTGAGATCCGGCCACTGCACTCCAGCCCGGGCGACAGAGCGAGACTCCGTCTCAAAAAAAAGATAGGACTGAGCATTGCTCAAATCACTGTGGCCACACTTTGCTGAAAGAGATGCTGGGACATAGAGCCTCTTATCTGGGCAGTCATGTGCCGAGTTAAGACTCAGGGATGCTGTGACTACAAGATGAAAGAGAATTTGGTTGCTGAGACCCAGTTAATGGCCTCTGCTACATGGAGCTCAATGGACATGCCCAGGAATGCTCTTGGCTGTTCGTTTGCAGTTAATACCTCCTGTAACTAAAGCATTCGTTTATGAATTGACTTGCGAGAAGGGCTGATCTCAGAGTCACTTTGAGCTAAGTTGGATTAGTCACACTAGGAAGTTAATTCCACACCCTTCGTCTAAGTCTCAGTATTGAGGCCTCTCCAGTTCTCATGCACCCCAATCTTAGGGTTAGAACATTTGACCGTGATACGTGCACCATGCTTCATGGTTGCCTGAGCTCCTTCTTCTGTTTCATTTGAGCATCCAAACTACATATTTGGTCATATTGCCTGCCTACCCCATGCCTGCTGCAGAAATATTCATCCAGGTATAACCTTGATATACACAGAGATGGTCTTAGGAGAATTGTTAATATATGTACTGTATTGTCATCAAGGATACTGTCCCTTATTTGAAGACATCTAAAGAGAAACTGTTTTCAGATCCAAGTGCTCAGATCTAAAGCCTCTGCAAAAGTCAGGTAGTGGTCATGTTTCCCTTCTAGTTTTGGCTGACAGGAAGCTCAATTCAGTATCATAACTACAGAACCTGTCATCTGTATTTTTTGTTCTCACGCCCTGTTTTTGTTATTTTGTTTCTGGTTTTTTATATTGAGGTATGTTTTAGATATTGTTTACAAAAATAAAATGCACAGATCTTGTGTTTTTGGCCTCCTGATTTACATTTGCTCTCACCCAGGTTTATTTATTTGTATTTTTCTGTAGGCTGCAGCTTTTATGGAATGAAACAATGCATAGGCAACATTTTGAACACAATGCATTTCCTGAAAATCTCCAGAAGTTGATTGTGGTAAATATAGACTCTCTAGACTTGTGCATTGTAAGGAGGGACTCTGTTCCCTAAAAGCTAAAAAAAAAAAAAAAAAAAAAAAAGCATAAAAACTTTGCCTTTATTTTGTTTTATTAGTATTATTTATTTATTTATTTATTTTGAGATGGAGTTTTGCTCTTGTTGCTCAGGCTGGAGTGCAATGGCACGATCTCGGCTCACTACAACCTCTGCCTCCCGGGTTCAAGCGAATCTCCTGCCTCAGCCTCCCAAGTAGCTGGGATTACAGGCGTGCGCCACCGTGCCCAGCTAATTTTATATTTTTAGTAGAGATGGGCTTTCTCCATGTTGGTCAGGCTGGTCTTGAACTCCTGACTTCAGGTGATCCACCTGCTTCAGCCTCCCAAAGTGCTGGGATTACAAGTGTGAGCCACCATGCCCGACCCTTATTTTTTGTGATGGAGTTTCACACTTGTTGCCCAGGCTGGAGCACAGCGGCACAATCTTGGACTGCAACCTCCGCCTCCTGGATTCAAGCGATTCTCATGCTTCAGCCTCCCGAATAGCTGGGATTAGAGGCGCCCGCCACCACGCCCAGCTCATTTTTTGTATTTTTAGTAGAGATGGAGTTTCATTATGTTGGCCAGGGTGGTCTCCAACTCCTGACCTCAGGTAATCCACCCGCCTCAGCCTCCCAAAGTGTTGGGATTACAGGTGTGAGCCACTGTACCCAGCCCGCTTTGCCTTTTAGGCACAGTCTTGGCTCATACATTTCCAGCGTTTTTCACTTTTGTTCTTTTCCTTCACATTTAAGCATACATTCGACGAGCTTTAAGTCTAGAGAACACCAGATTTAAGAACTGCCACTTGGGTACTTTTTTCCTTTGTGTCAATTAAAGGAAATGTGTCACTAAAAGAGGCAGGTAATGCAATATATTTTCTTTTTTTTTTTTTTGAGACAGAGTCTTGCTCTATTGCCAGGCTGGAGTGCAGTGCCTTGATCTCAGCTCACTGAAGCCTCTTCCTCCCAGGTCCAAGCGATTCTCCTCCTTTAGCCTCCCGAGTAGCCAGGACTACAGGCACACACCATTACATCCAGCTAATTTTTGTGTTTTTCCAGCTTCTTTTTTTTTTTTTTGGAGACAGAGTCTTGCGCTGTTGCCCAGGCTGGAGTGCAGTGGCGTGATCTCGGCTCACTGCAAGGTCCGCCTCCCGGGTTCACGCCATACTCCTGCCTCAGCCTCCCAAATAGCTGGGACTACAGGCGCGTGCCACCACGCCCAGCTAATTTTTTTTGTATTTTTTGTAGAGACGGGGTTTCTTGGTCGTGATCTGCCCGCCTCAGCCTCTCAAAGTGCTGGGATTATAGGTGTGCGCCGCCGTGCCTGGCAGTTTTGTATTTTTATTTTATGTATTTATTTTTTATTTTTTGAGACAGAGTCTTGCTCTGTCGCCCAGGCTGGAGTGTAGTGGTGCGATCTCGGCTCACTGCAAGCTCTACTTCCTGGGTTCACGCCATTCTCCTGCCTCAGCCTCCCGAGTAGCTGGGACTACAGGTGACCGCCACCACGCCCAGCTAATTTTTTGTATTTTTAGTAGAGACGGGGTTTCACTGTGTTAGCCAGGATGGTCTTGATCTCCTGAACTTGTGATCTGCCTGCCTTGGCCTTGCAAAGTGCTGGGATTACAGGCGTGAGCCACCACGCCTGGCCTAATTTTTGTATGTTTAGAAATGGGGTTTCACCATGTTGGCCAGGATGGTCTTGATCTCTTGACCTTGTCATCCGCCCACCTCAGCCTCCCAAAGTGCTGGGATTACAGGCATAAGCCACCCTGCCCGGCCTACATTTCTTAAATAATTTAAGAAATATGGCTTCACTAGCAAAGCTGCCAAAACTAAACTGATGACTTGTGGGAAGGACCCATATGTTATCCAGCTCTTGTGTGCATTTCTGAGTGGGGCTTTTAGGAGTACTTTAGGATATAAATGTTTGTGTATAATTTTTGAAAGTGAAAGTTGAGGGCTATTTATATAAATTAAGGGGAAAAGGACGTGATTATTCCCATTTTATAAATAAATCTTACACTCAGCCAGTAAATGGAGATGCCATATTTCTTTGGTTCACATCTCATGTTCTTGCCACTCTAGGCTATCTTCCTACCCCTCCTTCCTCTGTTTCCAGATGCTTTAGCCTTTTTCCCATCTGTAGCTACCCCAAAAGAACAGAAACTGGGAAACTGCTAGGGCCTTGCCAATGTCATCTTGGGGTACTTTTGCCAGAGCCACACGGAAACATGCTAACCTTGACTGTCAGCTGTCAGGGCAGCTTTAGAGTTCATTTAGTTCTCTCTCAGTGTAAAATGGAGAGGCTGTAGCTCGCAGAGAAGTCATGCAGAGAGATGAGGGTGGACTCAGACCAAACTTGAGGCTCAGGACTCCTGGCTACCAGCATGTGCCAAAGTACAGCAGCTGGACCTCCCTGAGGTGCCGGATGATTTTAGGTGGAATGTGGAAACATTTTAATACTAGTACTTCTGTCTTATTCTAATTTGTATTAAGAGAAAAGTATAACTAGCACTTTATTCCTTAGGATGGGGGTGTTTTTAAGTGTTTGTTTATTTATTTATCAGTAGAGATGGAGGTCTCATCCTGTTGCCCAGCCTGGAAGAGTCTTTTCAAATGATCTGTTAAGTTACAGTACAGGGGATACATGCCAACCTCAAAACCTGTGGAAGGGGAAGGCAAATACTGGATCTTGGGAACCACTGTAAACTACTTTGCGTCTAGTCTATTTCCTACATCCATTGATGGTTCCTGCCCTGGCTGTGCTTTCCTGTTGTCTTTCTTCCATGCTGGATTCTCTGTACCCTGCTCCCACACTGCCTCCTGCTGGCTTTCCTCAGATATTAAGGACCAAGTAGTCACATTTCCCCCACCATGAGTTGGTGTCGCTTCTTCACTGAAGAAAACACCTAGGGACTGACCCACTCCTTGCCTCCACCAGATCTGCCCCAACCCAGTGTGTTCTGAGACTTCAGGTTAAGGCAGTTATTGAAATTTTTATCTTCAAATACTGGAAGGTAAGGGTTGTGGTTAGAAGTTCCCCACCTAAGCATGTGCTCCAGGTGTCAAAAATTGACAGGCAGGACTGATTTATGGCCTTGTCGTCTCCAGCCCCATACCTTTAACTCCCAACATTGCCTTTCTCTTGCCACACCCTCCTTCTCCATTTCTGTTACTGCATGGGTTTCTTAAGGCACAGACCCCAATTACTATCTCATGTGGAATGGCTGAAACCAATTGCATTACAAGTTTGGGCCTCCCCTGAGAATTTGGTGTCTGACTTGTGAGTACTCACTTCTTGGGGGTGGGAGCTCTCCAAGATGAGTCACTATGATTGCGTAGAGCATTCCCAAATAAGTCTTTTTGGTTAGAATAACTCTTTAAATCACCCAGCTTGATTTAGAGTCAATAATTGAATGATGATCCCTCAATCATTCAATACCCACATCTCGGTGGGGCGTGGTCGCTCACACCTGTAATACCAGCACTTTGGGAAGCTGAGGTGGGCAGATCACCTGAGGTCAGGAGTTCAAAACTAGCTTGACTAACATGGTGAAACCCCATCTCTACTAAAAATACAAAATTATCTGGATGTAGTGGTGCACGCCTGTAATCCCAGCTACTTGGGAGACTGTGGCAGAAGAATGAATCACTTGAACCTGGGAGGTGGAGGTTGCAGTGAGACGAGATCTCGCCACTGTATTCCAGCCTGGGTGACAGAGTGAGACTCTGACTCAAAAAAAAAAAAAATTCTGTGATCCAGAAAAGAGCCTCTAAAGGGAGAACAAATCCTGCAATGGAAACAGTATGAGGACAAAGTTAAGCAAGTTTGAGGCTGGTCTAGCCAGCTTTTGTGAGCAGGATCTTTCCCTGCCTTCTGGACCTTACATCTGGGTGTCAAGCCAGAGGATTTTCCTTCTTCATTTTATAGCCAATCCTTTGGGCCTTTCAGACAGTTTCTGGGAAGATGGACTGAGTTTGTGCTATCTTCCTATGTTTCCCCTTTTTCTTTTGAAAATAGGCAGGAGTAAATACGTAAGAAGCAATCTTGATAGCTACTTCTGTGGCTTCAGAGTTACTCTTCTGTTATGACACTCCATGGGGTCTGACAAGTATTCTGTTAAATGGAATTTGGCATAATGCATATACTTTTTCATTTTTCAGAAAAACGTAATTGATGAGGCAGAGAAATAGTTCCTTGCCTCTGTGATGAAATTAGCAAGTTGAAAAATTATTGAAATGATTAGGGCAAAGTTTCCTAATTCTCTTGCATTCTCTGTTTCATTTCCCAACATACCGCTGCCCCATCAGATAGCACAGACTAATTTTTAAGATTAATATGAATTTGACTGAATTTTCTTTGGAGACTTTTAAAAAGAGATTTTAGGGACCACATTTATATAGCCTAGATTGTCCTGAAGCCAGAATTCACGAGTAGAAGCCTTTTGTCATGTAGGAAAGGCAAGGCTGTGAATGTGAAGTCTTTTGTCAAGTAGGAAAGGCAAGGCTGTGAACGTGAAGGGTGTTCTGGGGTGGCCTGCTCGAGGGAAGAGAATGCGTCTTTAAGAGACAGATGGTTGAGTGCTTGCCATAGCACTGGCCCTAACTTGCCACGTAACTTCAATCAAGCTGTTGTCTCTGAGTCTCATCTGTACAGTGGGAATAATGATGCCTGCTTTCCATATTTCATAGAGTTGTTGAGAGGCTCAAAGGAGAATACACATGAAGAGTGTTTTGTAGGCAAGAAGATGCCATCTCTGCTCTCAGGTCTTAATTTTCTAAAATTTTTTATTTTTTAAGACAGAGTCGCACTATGTTTCCCAGGCTGGTCTCGAACTCCTGGGCTCAAGTGATCCTCGGCCTCCCAAAGTGTTGGGATTATAGGTGTGAGCCACCATGCCTGACCTAAATATTTATTAATTTGCTTAAAGGTAACAATAAGCCCATCACGTTAACATAAATAATTTTTTTTTGAGAGAGAGTCTCACTCTATGGCCTAGGCTGGAGTGTAGTGGTATGATCTCAGCTCACTGCAACCTCCGGCTCCCAGGTTCAAGCAATTCTCATGCCACAGCCTCCCGAGTAGCTTGGATTACAGGCGCCTGCCACCATGCCTGGCTAATTTTTGTATTTTTAGTAGAGATGGGGTTTTGCCTTGTTGGCCAGGCTGGTCTCAAACTCCTGACCTCAGGTGATCCACCCACCATAGCCTCCCAAAGTGCAGGGATTACAGGTGCGAGCAAAATATTTATTTATGTATTTAATTAATTATTTATTTATTGAGATGGGGTCTTGCTCTGTTCCAAGGCTGGAATGCAGTGGCATGATCATAGCTCACTACAGCCTCCATCTCCCAAGCTCAAGCAATCCTCCTACCTCATCCTCCTGAGTAGCTGGAACTACCTGTGCCCGCTACCATATCTGGCTAATTTATTTTTAGTAGAGATGACTATGTTGACCAGGCTTGGTCTCAAACTTCCTAAGCTCAAGTGATCTGCCCACCTTGGCTTCCCAAAGTGTTGGGATTACAGGTGTGAGCCACTATGCCTAGCTGATAAAATATTTTTAAGGAAAAGTAACTATTTTTCCAAATAAAATTTCTTGAGAAGAGTAGCATTGTTTTTAATTTTCATAAATCTCTTGAATGTCTGGCATAATAGAAGACTGAAATACTCATATCTGCTTTTGCATTCAATCTGTTTCAATGTTGTTTTGGTTGAAGAATATGAAGAAAATTCAACCTCCCACAGATGCATATTTGGAAAAAGGGAGAAGTATATTCATAACTGTTTCAGATAATTGTGGATATTCTTTGATGCTGTCAAAACTCTGCTAAAGGCTAGTTGCAGTGTGGAACCTCAAAGTATATTAGTGAACTTTTTATATTCTATTAATGTTTATTGGTTTATTTTGCACTTTTTTTTTCTTTTTAGAGATGGAGTCTCGCTATATTGCCCAGGCTAGTCTCGAACTCCTGGGCTCAAGTGATCCACCTGCCTCAGCCTCTCAAAGTGCTGAGATTACAGGTGTGAGCCATTGCACCTGGCTTTATTTTGCACTTTGAATGGATCTTTTATGAATGCGTGATTTTGTAGTGTCATGCATTGGTCATTTGGAAAAACACTGCACATCTCCTAAATGTTGACACATTATACAATATCAAAAAATCATATTTATTAATATCACTACCAGTCCTTGTTGTTTAATTTTAATGTTTTATTTTAGTTTTTTTTTTTTTTTTTTTTTTTGACTTTTTTCCCCTCTGTTGCCCTGGCTGGGGTGCAGTTGTGCGATCTCGGCTCACTCCAACCTCCGCCTCCCAGGTTCAAGCAATTCTCCTGCCTCAGCCTCCAGAGTAGCTGGGACTACAGGCACACGCTGCCATGACCAGCTAACTTTTTTTGTATTTTTAGTAGAGATGGGGTTTCACCTTGTTTCCCAGGCTGGTCTAGAACTCCTGAGCTCAGGCAATCCCCTCACCTCGGCCTCCCAAAGTGCCAGGATTACAGGCGTGAGCCACCGTGCCTGGCCTTATTTCAGTTTTTTGAGACAGAGTCTTGCTCTGTTGCCCAGGCTGGAGGGCAGTGGCATGATCTTGGCTCACTGCAACCTTTGCCTCCCTGGTTCAAGCAATTCTTGTGCCTCAGCCCCCTGAGTAGCTGGGATTACAGGAATGTACCACCATGCCCATCTAATTTTTGTATTTTTAGTGGAAATGGGGTTTTGCCAAGCTGGCCAGACTGGTCTCGAACTCCTGGCCTCAAATGATTTGCCCGCCTTGACCTCCCAAAGTGTTGGAATTACAGGCGTGAGCCACCGTGCCCCGCCCACTACCAGTCTTATTTATTAGAAAAAGTCATGGGAAGCTATCAAGCTTATATTGGGAGATACAAGTCAGTTGTCAGAAATTCTGTTTGACTTAAATGCTTGAGTTTTATTAGGCCGGGCGGGGTGGCTCACACCTCTAATCCCAGCATTTTGGGAAGCTGAGGCGGGCAGATAGCCTGAGCTCAGGAATTCAAGACCAGCCTGGGCAACATGGTGAAACCCTGTCTCTACTAAAATACAATAAATTAGCTGGGCTTGGTGGTGTGTGCCTGTGGTCCCAGCTACTCAGAAGGCTGAGGCAGGAGAATCGCTTGAACCTGGGAAGCAGGGGTTGCAGTGAGCTGACATCACGCCACATCTCTCCAGCCTGGGCAACAGAGTGAGACTCCGTCTCCAAAAATAAAAATAAATGGTTGAGTTTTATCATAACGGACAATGCTATCAGACTCAACTTTATTTTTAAGAACATGTCGGCCGGGCACGGTGGCTCATGCATGTAATCCCAGCACTTTGGGAGGCTGAGGCGAGCGGATCACCTGAGGTTGGGAGTTTGAGACCAGCCTGACCAACATGGAGAAATCCCGTCTCTACTAAAAATACAAAAATTAGCCGGGTTGGTGGCAGATGCCTGTAATCCTAGCTACTAGGGAGGCTAAGGCAGGAGAATCGCTTGAATCTGGGAGGCAGAGGTTGCGGTGAGCCGAGATCGCACCATTGCACTCCAGCCTGGGCAACAAGAGTAAAACTCCGTCTCGGAAAAAAAAAAAAAAAGAAAAGAACATGTCTGCCAAATATCCAGTGAACAACTACAGTCTGTTAGCTGTTCTTTCAAAAAAAATGGTGTTCCATGAAGAAAGCTATTAACTCAGTTCCAAACTCAAATTACAAAAGTGCTTTTCCTCAAGACAAATGTTGTACTTAAAAGTGCTTGATGCATACATACATACATTTAATCACATAAACATGTGTACTTAAAGTAATTTTTATTGTCTTCATCGAAGACCTCTTAAATGAAACAGGTGTTTTTGGTGTTTTTTTTTTTTTTTTTGAGACAGAGTCTCACTCTGTTGCCCAGGCTGCAGTGCAGTGGTGCGATCTCAGCTCACTGAAACCTCTGCCTCCCAGGTTCAAGTGATTCTCCTGCCCCAGCCTCCTGAGTAACTGGGATTACAGGCGCATGCCACCACGCCCAGCTAATTGCTGTATTTTTAGTAGAGACGGGGGTTTCACTATGTTGACCAGGCTGGTCTCGAATTCCTGACCTCAAGTGATCTGCCTGCCTCGGCCTCCCAAAGTGCTGGGATTACAGGTGTGAGCCACTGCACCCGCCTGGCCTGAAACAGGTGTTTTTTTGTTTTGTTTTTTTTACTGTGGCAGTGAAAAATACCTTGACCTCTAGTACAGCTTGGTGCAGTTGCCTTGATTTGTGCTAAGGCAGTAGTTTTACCCATTGCTACTTTTGTATCATTGTGCAAATGTCATCACAGTGACAATGCAGATAATGTCTTAGTATTATTAGGAAAATCATTTTGACCTCAGGCACTCCACTATCCCCCCAGCCCAAAGGGTCTCAGAGATCCCTAGGGCTTTCCAGGCCACACTTTTTAAAAAAATTTATTTATTTTTTTGAGATGGAGCCTCACTCAGTTGCCAGGCTGGAGTGCTGTGGCGCGATCTCAGCTCGCTGCAACCTCCAACTCCCTGGTTCAAGCGATTCTCCTGTCTCAGCCTCCTGAGTAGCTGGGATTACAGGTATGCACCACCACATCCAGTCAGACCGAGTTTCACCATGTTGGTCAGGCTGGTCTTGATCTCCTGACCTCGTGATCCACCTGCGTCAGCCTCCCAAAGTGCTGGGATTACAGGCGTGAGCCACCACACCCAGCCTCCGGGCCACACTTTTGAGAACACTGATCTAATACGTGCTCACAGCATTGAGAAACTTTTCCTCCTGTATTGCTATTCTGGGAGCATCCCTTCCATTAGAAGTTTTAAGTGGCTCCCAAATTCTTCACTCAGCAAAAGCACCTTGTTATGGAACTAACATTGAATAAGTAAAAATCTTTCTTCTCCAAGATTTTTCTTGGGGATTGCTGAGTAAGGGAAAAAGACAGATAATTAGAGTTATAATGTAAGAATTCCTTAAAAAGAATTGTGTTAACTGTGATGGACGAGAGAGCTAAATTCTGAATCTAACTCTGAGGTCTTGAACCTCAGGAAACACTCCACTTCCTCTCCTTCTATCAAACCTCTTTTAAAAGTGCAAGTTATTAATAAATTGCCTTTACAGCGCCTGGTCCAGGCATTGTAGTTTCCCCCTTCCTATTGTGTGTGGGTTGTGTTTTGTGCTTACCTAGTTCTCCTATTTACAGGTGTGTAACTTGAGCCACCACTGTAGCTAATGTGTGTTTATTTTACTTGTCCTTATATTTAAATGTAAGTCTTTATCTGCCTTTAGCTATGTGTTGGATGTTGAAATTGTTGATCTTATTTTGGGAGACTCCCATCCTCCCCCACAACCCCGCAAGTAGTTTCAAGACAGTGCACCTACGAGACTGCTTAGGAACCAAGCCTTTTGTAGCTTAGGTGCTGTTCTGTTTCCCAACGGTGTCCATCCCCATCTCTCCAGAAAGAAGTCCTTAGGACCAGTACCAACTCAGTCTGGTTTACTTCCCAAGCTCTACAATCTGCTGAACTTCATCAGTTCCGGCAGCGATCCTCTAACTTGGAAATTTCCATAAAACAGCTGAATCTCTCTTGGGTCATCAGTGGCAAAAGCCAGACACGTGCTCGCCCGCCTGGGAGCCAATAGTAACTTTTGCTGCTGCCTCCGGAAACCCCACGGTTTGCGGGCTGCTGCTTTAGGAACAACACAGAAATAACGTCTTTTAACAGAACAAAACATATGGACGGAATAGTGAGAAAGCCTTTGTCCTTCGCAGTGGGGAGAGGTGTTAAAGGTGAACCCAAAAAAGTATGGGAAACTCATGTAAAATACCTTTACAGTTCCCCGGGAAGAAGGGGGCGGAGATGGGCTCGGGAGCGTCTCTGGCCCTTTAAGTAGGAGGGACAGACATAATAGTCTGTACCTTTAAGAGTCTCTTTGTCTGGAAACCTTCTTATTTACCCTCCTGTGCTTCAACCAAACTTCGACCAGCCATTCACAACGCCCCCCCTACGCCGCCGCCCCTTACGCCAAGCTCAAAGCGGCCGCGCGTTTGTGGCTGACCCTAAACTTTGCGCCTGCGGCGCGAACCCTCGGAAAGGGTGCCGGTGCCGGGGTCGCGGCCCAGCGCTGCGCCGTTGGCGCAATGCAGGGCCCCAGGGGCGGGGCTCCAGCGGGCGGGCCAATAGGCGGGCAGGGGGCGGGGCCGCGTTCGGTTGTCTCGCGCCCTGGTGACAGCTCGCGCGTGCTGATGATGGCGGTAAATAGAGGGGGCCGGGGGAGGGGACGGAGGCGGTGGGGAGGCGGCAAAGTGGGTAGCTCCAGGGGGTAGGGGGGACGGGGGCCGGGGAGGCCGCGACGGCCAGGGAGCCCATTCTAAGACTCGGAGGCGGGGATAGGAGTCTCCGGCTCACTAGCCCTCCCCTTTAAAGAAGCAAAATCCTCACACACCGGGTGAGGGGCGACAAAGGCAGCGCGCGCCTTGCGGGCGGGAGGAGCTGCGGTAGGGGGCGGGACCGCGGCGCCGGCGGGCTGGGGGCGCCCAGGGCGGGGGCGGCGGGAAGCGAGAGCCGGGAGTCGGGGCGCTCCGGCGTCTTATTTTGGCGGGGTGGGCGACGGCTGGGTTGGGGCAAAAGCCTTGAAGGGAGAGGGAAAGGAAGGCTTGGGGGCGATGGGGGGAACCGGGTTGAGAATGAGATGAGGAGGATTAAGGGGAGAAAGGGTTAGAAGCCAGGGAGAGGAGGAGTGAGAAAAAGCCAGCCAAGGAGGTAGGAAGGAGGCAAAAGCCAGGGTGGTGGGCGTTAAGGAAGCCGGGCAGGGAATGAGGTTAGGGCTGGGAAAAGGGATCGTGGGGTTAGGTGTAAGAGCAGGGGTTTGAAGGGGAAAGCTTCGTAGGGGGTGGTGTTGGGGTGAGGGGTACCGGGGTAAGTGTTGGAAGTGGAAGACAAGGAGGGGCAGAGCTGGGGTAATAGTTGGGAGTAGGAAAGAGAGAGTGATTAAGAGCCAGACGTGACAAGGGTGTGAACTAGTGCGGAGCGAGATGAGCTGAAGGACTAGGACCAGCGGTGTGGTGGGAACTGCTGGCAAGGTTCTGAGAAAGGAATGGGTTAGTGGGTGGGCGATGGATGTAAATTCTGTAAAGCGAGGGGGGGCAAATGAGACCTGGATTGGAACCAGGTGGAGTCCGGAATAAGAGTGTGGTGGAAGGGCCAAGGGAAACAGATAAGAGATGGGTGTCTGTAGGACAATTCTGGGAGCAGAAAAGCTGAAAGGAGACTAGAGTTAGGGTGTAAGAAGTGATGGCCATCTGGAACCAGGATAACTGGGGAATTACGTTAATTGTAGAGGTTCAGCAAGATCCAAGGTGAAAACAGTGAGGTGAAGAGACAAGGCTAAAAACAAATGGTGAGAGGAGCAGGAAGAGATGGGCCCCAGGATTTAAAGGATGAGATGGGGAGTAAGGGAAGAGAAGGGGGCTAACGGAAGCTCGGGGAGTCCTGATGAATGTAGAACTGGGGTAGACTGCACGGGGGTGGGAATCGAATGTGCGTGTTGTGGGGAGTTGCTCCAGAAGGTCTGCAAGGGTCAGGGCAGAAATGCTATAGTGAAAGATCAAGTGTAAGAGAGCCTTTGGTGCAGAAGAGAAGGAACCATGGTGAGTGAAAGGGGACCTAGAGACAGGGGTAAAGACTAAAAAGTAAGGGCAGAGGTGGGGGGTGCAGGAAAGGAATTCTTTGTTGAGGAGAGAACTGTGTGTTGAAACTGTCCATCCTTTTGTCCCTAAAAGTAGGAAATTCCAGAAACCTCTTTCTCTCTTCAAGGAATCTTGAATCCGCTTCCACCCTTCATTGCTTTTGATTTGAGTTTCCTGTCCACTTTGAAGAAATGAGACTCATTTTGATTTGATTTTTTTCTTGTATGGGTGATAAAGCGTAAACTCTGGGCGTTGAAAACCTCTGCATTTCACTAGTGTTGTGATAATGCGGGGAAAGGGTGTGCTTATTTAGAGTGTACTCGAGTGATGTGATAGTTCTGGTGTTGTAGGAGTGCTGTACCTGACAAGTGCTGGGCTGTGTTTTATGGACAGCATTTTCATTTTCCACGGAGAACACACTGTTGTTGGGATAGAGAAAGATGATTAATCAACCAGGTTTCTGCTTATCGTTTTCAGTGGCTGGAGAATGTTAAGAAGTCATTTCAGAGAAAGGCAAATAACCAACCAAGGAAGTTTACTGGGGGAGAGATTTAAATCAGAGCTGAGGGCTTTGAGTTCCTGAGCTGCCTTTAGCTTTTTGTGGGACGTTTCATGCTGTAGTTGGTAACCCACCCATTTAACAAAATGGAATAAAGAAAGAGAGAATTGTAGAGTAGTGGAGGATTTTAGAGTGGCAGACTTATTTTTTAGGGTAAATAAATTTATGAGTAATTTTGATGGAAAAACATCTCTACAAGATAATATTGCATGCTGGGTCTTTGGACAGCTCCACTGCCTTTCGTATTTTATGATTGTGAATAAAGAAGGCCAGATTAATACTAATTTTCTAGAAGCTTTTGATTTTTAAGACACCTTTAGAAATGAAAAGGAAGATAAGAAATTTGGGGCAAAATTTGAATTATTCTTAGAATTTTGTTTTAATGATTTTATTCAGAAGCTTTTACATTTAGCTAAGAATATGAATGAATATTTGTTTTGCATTTGATGGTGCCAAAGGATAGCATATAATTTACTTAGGGAAAAATGCAAACAGTTGTTAAGAATCTTGTTGGGTTATTTCATTATGTACACTCAGATGCACAAAGAGACTTTTTTTTTTTCAAAGTTGTATAAATTTTGGATTGACACTCTTTTGCTGGTGTTTGTATAAAGAGCAAAGATTAGGTTTATGACATTCATAATAGTTAACAAAGATTATATTTTGATTTGTGGATTTGAGCAACAATGGTTATTAATGTATGTGAATAATTTAGAAAACTTTCTACATTCAGCTACTGTGTTAGTGGCATAGTATTTAGTTTATGGTTTGTTTCCTGGATTGTATTAAGCAAGTGTTCAAGGTGACTAGATGTATTTAGCAATTTAACAGAGGATTTTGGTAAAAATTACTATTTTTGCCACTACATTTTAAAAGGATTAGTTTGATACGTTGACTTTCAAGATGAAGAGTAACTTTAATATGAGGCACTTGTTTCAGTGAGATGTGTGTGCATATTCTCTTTATAGATGTGTTTGGGCTGGCATTAGTAGTAGGATGTACTCTGTATGGTATTGCCATGTTTATAATGTAATTGTAATTGTTTTATGCTTAGTATCTTTATATAAACGATTATAGACTTATTTGATATTGGTAAAGAAGAAAATATAAACTGTAAGATCAGCCAAGGGAAAGAGTGAGTCCTGCCTTTTGTTTCTGTATGCAACGGCCTTAGTGTGCTAAACCAGAGCCTCATTGTCAATGGTTATTTCTCAGTCGCTATTTCTAAAACTGAAAATGGATTTTTAAAAATTGAGATAATGCTGTTATCAATAAGGACTCCAATGATAAATTTAAGCTTTATTTTCATTTGTTCGTCAAGTACAGTTCTACCCGATTTAACTTTATTTTGGTTATAATCTTATTTGCTAAGCAAAAGCTTTTAAATTTATATTTTTAGATTTGTTAGGTTGTACATAATGAAATGTTTTCCTGGTTAATTGTAGATTCTTTGGATGGGAAGAGACCTTGAAAGGACCTCTAGTTTATCCAGCAACTCCAGTCAATATCCCACTTAAATAATTCCAGGTAGATAAAAATTTATCCTATTTTTTTAAAACAAATCTTCAGCAGTAATGTGGTAACCTCTAGATAATCTTTGCAAGCATTTAATAATTTATCTATCAGGAGAGTCTGCCTTCTCTCTAACCAGCACATGCTTAATGCTATATATTTGTTTGTTTCCTCTTGCCCCATTCTCAATTTTTGAGTAAAAAAATCTGTGTACTTTTGTATTTATAAGACCTTAGTTCTTCATAAACTTAATAATAGTAACCAGCACACATATAATGCTTTTGTGCCAGATTCTTCTGTAAGCACTGCAAATTGTAACTTGTATACTCCTCAATGGCAATCCTATGAGGTAGGTACTATTACTATTCTCATTTTACAGGTGATGAAATAGAGTGTCCTTGAGATTAAATGGTTCGTCCAAGGTTATACTTAGACATTCCTGCAACTATTTATTTGGTAGTTAATTATCTTATATTACAAATAATACAAAATAATATTTTGTTAAATAGTAACCCAGTGATACATTTAAGCTTTATTTTAGTTCAAAAGTTAGAGTTCTAAGTGGTGGGATGGGATTCCAACCTTTGCATTTTGCCAGCAGAGTCTGTGCTTTGGTTTTACCTCTGGTTTGCCTGTTGTGAAGTTCTCCCTCACCATGCTCTTCTTCAGATTCAACACTTAACAAGTCTTGTTTGCCAATCTTTAAAAATTATTCCTGTAGTCCTGTTACTAACCTTTTATCAGTTCCTTTCTAGATGGGGAACCTGGGGTAAACACCATAATGATTATGTATAATGTAAAGATTACATCGAGGTTCTTGCATGCTTCTATTTTTTCATTCCAAAATTGTATTTACAAAACAACCCCACACCAGTAAAAAATGCCTTATTGCATTGCAGATTATGCATCCAGAAAACTGCCCTGGACTTGTTGTATACTATGACATGTTTACAGTTGAAAGATTATTGTTGTTTGAAGAAAAATGAATTTTTTTCTGACTTCAGATTTCAGTGCAAATATCCATAAGCAATACTTGTTTATACCCTCACTAATTTTTTACTATTTTCTCTTTATGTGTGCCTAAGTGATATACCAATTCCCCCATACATTATTATTGTTATTATTATTTTTGAGACAGAATCTCGCTCTTTCGCCCAGGCGAATGCAGTGGCGCCATGTCAGCTCACTGCAGCCTGTACCTCTCTGGGACTACAGATATGCGCCATCACACCTGGATAATTTTTGTATTTTTTGTAGAGACAAGGTTTTACCATGTTGCCCAGGCTTGTCTCGAACTCCTGGGGTCAAGCGATCCGCCCACCTTAACCTCCCGAAGTGCTGGTATTACAGGTGTGAGCCACTGTGCCTGGCTCCGCTATACTTTAACTGGTTAAGTAAATTGATCCAGTCTTTTTTTTTTTTTGAGATGGAGTACTGCTCTGTAGCTTAGGCTGGAGTGCAGTGACGCCACCTTGGCTCACTACAACTTCCGCCTCCCAGGTTCAAGTGATTCTTCTGCCACAGCCTCCCTAGTAGATGGGATTACAGGTACCCACCACCACACCCAGACAAGTTTTTATATTTTTAGTAGAGACGGAGTTTCACCTTGTTGGCCAGGCTGCTCTCAAACTTCTGACCTCGAACTCGTGACCTCAAGTGATCTCCCAAAGTGTTAGGATTACAGGCGTAAGCCACCGTGCCCAACTGATCCACTCATTTAAAAAAATAATTAACAATTACTGAGTGTTTACTAGGTGTCCAGCATTAACTGAGTATGTGAATTGTTTGAAACTTGAAACAGCCCTATGAGAGAACTTCTGTTGTTAATACTCTATTTTTTGGTGGCTGTTGATTTTATAATTTTTTAAATGTATGGAAAAGTTGCAAAAATGATACAAGAAATTCTGTATACCATTACTCAGTTTTACCAATTTTTTTTCATTTTGTCCCATTTGCTTTATCATTTTCTCTAACTTGAGTATTTTTAAACAAGTCAGATTGAAGAAGATGCATATGAAGACCTTAATTTTAAAGAAGAAAAGGGGAGAATGTTTTGAGTATTTCAGAAAGTTTAGTTTGTATTTGATTTCAGTCAAATACTTGAAGCAAAGGAATCTCAAGATTGGGTTTAGAATGGACTTTGTGTTTTTATGGTCTTGTCTCCAGTACATTCTGAGATTCTTTTACTTGTGAATGATGGGTTTTCAGGTCTTTCCCATTAGAAGAAACTCTATCATAGTGTACCCATCTGTTGGGAACCTCCTTAGCATGTGACATGTGTGCTCATGCACGGATGTGTCCTCAGGACATGCTAGCTATGGAGGTATGGGTGATTATTGTGTGAGAAACAGGAACCATGGGGCCTTTCAACACCACAACCAAGAAATATTTAGGTGAAATACATATTTTAAAGACTCTTATGTAGCTTCAAGGAGCTGGAAAAGATCAAAGTGAAAAATGTATTGCTTTAAGAATATTGGTTGGCTGGGTGCGGTGGCTCACACCTGTAATCCTAGCACTTTGGGAGGCTGAGGCAGGTGGATCCCTTGGGGCCAGGAGTTTGAGAACAGCCTGGCCAACATGGTAAAACCCCACCTTTACTAAAAATACAAAAATTAGCCAGACGTGGTGGCACGTGCCTGTAATCCCAGCTACTCAGGAGACTGAGGCAGGAGAATTGCTTGAACCTGGGAGACAGAGGTTGCAGTGAGCTGAGATCAAGCCACTGCACTCCAGCCTGGTCAACAGAGCGAGACTCTGTCTCAAAAAAAAAAAAAAAAAAAAAAAAAAGAACATTGCTTGGGATTAATACAAATAGGTTTGCCATATGATGAGGGAATGAATGGAAGTATCTTAATATTTTATTACCTTCCCCCCAAATAAACTTAAATTTTGGGAGTCTTTTCTGTTGTTGTCACATAAGGAAATTTAACTGACTCCTTTCCCGTCATTTAATCTTCATTAAAATGATGGCCTGTCTATTCGATAAACTTGTGACCTGAAGGGGATCCTCAGTTTAAGTGGAAGGAATATTAACTGTATTCTGACAAATGCAAAATACGGCACTTGTGGCTGGGCGCGGTGGCTCACACCTGTAATCCCAGCACTTTGGGAGGCTGAGGCAGGCAGGTGGATCACCTGAGTTTGTGAGTTCGAGACCAGCCTGACCAGCATGGAGAAACCCCGTCTCTACTAAAAATACAAAATTAGACGGGCATGGTGGCGGTTGCCTGTAATCCCAGCTACTCGGGAGGCTGAGGCCAGAGAATTGCTTGAACCAGGCAGGCAGAGGTTGCAGTGAGCCGAGATTGTGCCATTGTACTCCAGCCTGGGCAACAAGAGTGAAACTCTGTCTCAAAACAAAACAAACAAACAAAAAAATGGCACTTGTGGGCTTCTTTTCCTTTCCCCCCCTCTTTAAGCAATTATCAAAGCTATGAAATATAACTCCTTGTTAAAGCTGATTATAGGCCAGGCACGGTGGCTCACACCTGTTATCCCAGCACTTTGAGAGGCCGAGGCAGTTGGATCACTTGAGGCCAGAAGTTCGAGACCAGGCTGGCCAACATGGTGAAATCCTGTCTCTACTAAAAATACAAAAATTAGCTGGGCATGGTGGTGCATGCCGTAATCCCAGCTACTTGGGTGGTTGAGGAACATGATTTGCTTGAACCTGGGAGGCGGAGGTTGCAGTGAGCTAAGATTGTGCCACTCCATTCCAGCCTGGATGACAGAGTGACACTCCATCTCAAAAAAAACAAAAAACAAAACAAAAAAAAGCTGATTGTAATAATTAAAAACACACCCCTTTCATAAGGATGAAAAAATTACAGATTGTTTGGAAAAGCATTCTTTCTAGTTACTGTTTTGGAGATATGGGCTATTTTTAAAGACTATAATACTATCCCTTTTCCATTCACATGTTAATAGAAGTCTGGAAAGTAAGGCATTCTCCTGAAATTTTCAGGGTTTTTTATTATATGTCAAGTTGTAAACAGCATTCTGTGACAGGTATTTTCTCTCTTTGTCTTTTATTGAGCTAATTAGTGATTTACACTCTAGTAGCATCTCTTCCAGCTTTACTGTGTGAAAATGTCTGCTACTCTGTGCCTTCTATGCAGCCAGGACTGGCAAATGATTGGGGGCAGATGTTGGTTAGCACATCAGAAGGATCAGGAATAAAATTCATTTTTCTTTTGTATTTTTAAAGATATGTTTTAAAGGCTTTTGTCTATATCTTTGCCCCACTCCATTATCCCCTACCCTCATTCAAATAGGAATGTTATGACCTCCGTAACCCAGAGCTACTGTTCTTGATTCAGTTTTGGATTGTTTTCTATCCTGTTCCCACCCCCACCGAAACGTTGTGTCGTGGGATTTAGGGAGGATTAGCACGGCAGTCTGGCATAGTTTAGAGCCCAGGAAGCTGGTCTTCACTGCTCCCTCCCATCATCAGAATACAGAGCTTTCAGTCATTGTCTTTAGAACCCAGCAGTGCTTCTCTTGCTGGGCAAGTTGTGTGAAAGATGGGAGGGCAGCACTGTTGCTAGTGAGTTAGAAGGATACTTTTGTATGATGCTCGTATCTTTCCAAAGGAAGGATAGGCTCTGCTGTTGTGTTAGCTTTTTCAAAATGCAGCAGAGAATGGCAAAAAGATAATTTATAGCTTGGCTTTAGCATTTTGTCGCATTGGTGTCCTGCTCTTTCGTGCCTCCTGCTCTGTCTGTCAGTCTCTAACATGGGAAAGATGTGTAGGATATGTCATGTGCTCACTTGGATGGACCATGTGGGTGCATTAAAATAGCAAGAGCTTTGACTTTGAAATAAAGTCTTTAAGGATCAATTTGTTTTGTAGATATAAATTGTAGTTGAAAATGAAAGGAAGAGTAGATAGGGGTTTACTGATTTATCAGCTTTTTTTGAGACGGAGTCTCACTCTGTGGCCCAGGCTGGAGTGCAGTGATGCGATCTCGGCTCACTGCAACCTTCATCTCCCGGGTTCAAGTGATTCTCCTGTCTCAGCCCCCAGGGTAGCCAGAACTACAGGCATGCACCTCCACGCCTGGCTAATTTTTTGTATTTTTAGTAGAGATGTTTTGCCATGTTGGCCAGGTTGGTCTCAAACTGCTGACCTCAGGTGATCTGCCTGCCTCAGCCTCCCAAAGTGCTGGGATTACAGGCGTGAGCCACCATGGCCGGCCTTGATTTATCAGTTTTGAGCCCAGACCTTTCTAGAATGCCAGGTAATTTATGGTACTTATTTTTGCAGTTATGGATACTAACTTATCAGGACAATAAGGTCAAAGTCCCTGTTAAAGCTAATTAGATTCTACTTGACAAAAATTGGAGGTAGCCGCAAAGAAAATCAGGTAAGAAAATGTATGAACTGCTCAGTTCAGCCGTCATTGCTAATAGCTTTATGATCATAGACATCTAGCCCTTGACAGCGAATCAGCATTTATGAACAGAGGTCATCTCATTTATGTAGGCATTCATAGAGTATGTAGGACTGTATTAATGTTATGTTTTTATAAATCAGAATGCCAAGAATATCCCTATAGATGGTCACTGCTAACATTTACATCTTTCACTCTCCTTTTTTATGTTCTGATACAATCAGCTGTATCAATTGGATGCTTACGGCTATACACTGATTGCATGCTTGTATCTAAAAGAGGTCAAAGGTCAGGTTAAAAACATTCATATAAAAAAGTAAAATATGGTCAACTGATTAGAGGAGGGGTCTTATAAGTAAAGATGAGAGCAAACATATCACTGTGGAATTGAATATACTCTTAAAATAAATATTTTAGAAATGTGTGACATAACGGCCGGGCATGGTGGCTCACGCCTGTAATCCCAGCACTTTGGGAGGCTGAGATGGGCGGATCACGAGGTCAGGAGATCGAGACCATCCTGGCCAACATGGTGAAACCCCGTCTCTACTAAAAATACAAAAAAGTAGCCAGTTATGGTGGCGGGTGCCTGTAGTCCCAGCTACTCGGGAGGCTGAGGCAGGAGAATGGCGTGAACCCGGGAGGCGGAGCTTGCAGTGAGCCGGGATGGAGCCACTGTACTCCAGAGCGAGACTCCATCTTTAAAAAAAACAAACAAACAAAAAAAGGAATGTGTGACATAACTTGAAGAGCTTATAACAGTGCATTTCAAGTGAAAGGTAAGTGTGCTTTAATGAAGACATCAGTCTCATCTGTGAGTGGCCTCATGGTCTACTTCATACTGAAAATCCCAAATTGGGCCCAGTGTGTAGTTTACCTTGTTATCCCAGCACATTGGGAGGCCCAGGTGGGAAAATCTCTTTTTTTTTTTTTTTTTTTTCCCTTGGGGCGAAGTCTCACTCTGTCCCCCAGGCTGGAGTGCAGTAGCGCGATCTTGGCTCACTGCAGCTTCCACCTGCCGGCTTCAAGCCATTCTGCCTCAGCCTCCTCAGTTGCTAGGACTACAGGTGTGTGCCACCACGCCTGGCTAATTTTTGTATTTTTAGTAGAGACAAGATTTCGCCTTGTTGGTCAGGTTGATCTTGAAGTCCTGACCTCAAGTGATCCACCTGAGTGGGAGTGATTGCTTGAGCCCAGGAGTTCAAGGTTACAGTAAGATATGATTGTGTGCTGGCACTCAGTAATCTAAATCTGAAATATTGAAGTATTGCAATTTTAGAGCCTTATAGGCAGATGTTGTCCTACTACAGGTTGCTATTATTTTCCTTTACCAGTATTATCATGTATACTAGCTAACATTTGGAACTTGTGGCCTTTCATTAGGAGACATCTAAAAAGGGGTGAACAGGTAATTTTTTTTTTTAAATGTTATTCTCAGTGCCCAGGGAATATGGAATAGACATGTCACTCTACACTGAATACGTTAATCAGTTTTTGTTAGCAGCATGGCGTAATGAGCATATTAACTACAACACCTACGTTGGCAGCCAACAGTCTGCTTGTGAAATCTTTTAGAAAACAGAAATCTGGTGAGAAGTGTTCCTGAGCAGTTGAAATATTGTCGGGTGCGGAGTGAGGGCGTTACATAGAACAAATAAAGTAGAAAAAACTTATCCTGGCCGGGCGCGGTGGCTCAAGCCTGTAATCCCAGCACTTTGGGAGGCCGAGACGGGCGGATCACGAGGTCAGGAGATCGAGACCATCCTGGCGAACACGGTGAAACCCCGTCTCTACTAAAAAATACAAAAAAAACTAGCCGGGCGAGGTGGCGGGCGCCTGTAGTCCCAGCTACTCCGGAGGCTGAGGCAGGAGAATGGCGGGAACCCGGGAGGCGGAGCTTGCAGTGAGCTGAGATCCGGCCACAGCACTCCAGCCTGGGTGACAGAGCAAGACTCCGTCTCAAAAAAAAAAAAAAAAAAAAAAAGGAAAAACTTATCCTCCAAAAAGTAGTTGTTTCACCACTGAAAGCCATGAGGAAAGGCATTTTATCTGTGGATTGAGATGTGGCTGTCTAATTTACGTTGGACTTATAGAGTTCTTTTTGTATTTTGATTTTTCATTTAACTTTGTCATTTAAACAACTTCAAGGTACATTTCTATTTGATGAAAAAAGTTTTGTAAAACATTTTAAGGACGGTGAGTTTCTCATTTTTTAGTATATATTATATACTACTGTAAATTATTTTTCCCTTCCACTTCCAATTAAAACATATCTGACTTAAAAAAATGCCTTCAGCAGAAGTAAGAAGTTTCTGTTTAAGCAGAGTTCTTGGCACTTAAGAGGTGTTCAATAAGTTTTTATGGAATAAATTAATGTATGCATGAATGAAAAATATTATTCTGAATTTGGACTTCATACTCCTATAATTTGGGTACAGTATAGCATTGGTGTTCAAAGGCTCTCTGTTCAGCCCTCATTCCCATGTCTATTTTCCTCCCCACCTCACAGTCACACTCTCTAATGTGTTTGGTATGTCCTCGATTGTGTATGCATCTTTGTAAAATACTTACTGATTCTTTTGGTATATATATTTTTAATTACAAAATTGCTCATTATACTACACTGTTGTAGAATTTGGCTATAGAATTCTCCTTGTAGAAATGCTGTAGATCTTACTCTGGTTTTTACTTTTTTCAGTGAGCACTATATTTTAAGAGCTATGTATGGGCCGGGCATGGTGGCTCACGCCTGTAATCCCAGCACTTTGGGAGGCTGAGGCGGGCAGATCACGAGATCAGGAGTTCGAAACCAGCCTGGCCAGCATGGTGAAACCACGTCTCTACTAAAAATACAAGAAATTAGCTGGGTGTGGTGGTACGCGCCTGTGGTCCCAGCTACTCGGGAGGCTGAGGCAGGAGAATTGCCTGAACCCAGCAGGCGGAGGTTGCAGTGAACCAAGATTGCACCACTGCACTCCAGGCTGAGGGTGAGACTCTGTCTCAAAAAGACCAAAACAAAACAAAAAAAAACTGTTCATGTGGATGTAGATTTAGCTAATTGCTTCTAGCTGCAACATAGTATTCTGTGGTGTGCATCCATTCCCATAGTGATGGGCACCTAGGCTACCGTAAACAATGCTACCGGTAACAGTCTTGCACATGTCCATTATGGACATGTTTGAGAATTCTCAGGGACACAGACCCAGGAGTAGCATTGCGGCATAAGTACTATGAGGCTGTTGAATGGTTATATAAGCTTATAACAACAAGCATTGTGTTTCTATAACCGCCCCCCCAACACTTGGTATTGTCCACATTTCTAATTGTGGCCTTTTAGTAATGTCTCATTTTAATTTTTATTTTGTTTATTTATTTATTTATTTTGAGATGGAGTCTCACTCTGTCACCCAGACTGGAGTGCAGTGGCACGATCTCGGCTCACTGCAACCTCTGCCTCCTGGGTTAAAGCTGTTCTCCTGCCTCAGCCTCCCGTGTAGCTGGGATTACAGGCGTGTGCCACCATACCTGGTTAATTTTAGTAGAGATGGAGTTTCACCATGATGGCCAGGCTGGTTTCGAACTCCTGCCTGACCTCAGGTGATCCACCTGCCTTGGTCTCCCAAAGTACTGGGATTACAAGCGTGAGCCACTGTGCCCGGCCCTTTTTTTTTTTTTTTTTTTGAGACAGTCTCACTCTCCCAGGCTGGAGTGCAGTGGTGCAATCTCAGCTCACTGCAACCTCCATCTCCTGGGTTTAAGCAGTTCTCCTGCCTCAGCCTCCCGAGTAGCTGGGATTACAGGCATGTGCCCCCACACTCAGCTAATTTTTTTGTAGTTTTAGTAGAGACAGGGTTTTGCCATGTTGGCTAGGCTGTTTAATTTTTATTTCTAGTTACCAGCGAGTTTAATAATTTCTTCAATTCTAGTTAGCCATTTTCCTTTGCCTCTTCATATCCTTTGTTTCCTGTATTTTTCTTGTTGATTTATAGAACTCCTTAATATATATAATATTTCTTAAATCCCTGGTTGGTTTTGGACCATATAAATATCATCTTCTGGGGTGTCATCTATTAACTTTGCCTAGGTGTTTTTTGTTTTTTGTTTTTTTTGAGACGGAGTCTTGCTCTGTTGCCCAGGTTGGAGTATAGTGGTATGATCTTGGCTCACTGCAACTTCTGCTTCCTGGGTTCAAGCAAGTCTCCTGCCTCAGCCTCCTGAGTAGCTGGGACTACAGGTGTGTGCCACCACACCCAGTTAATTTTTTGTATTTTTAGTAGAGACGGGGTTTCACCGTGTTAGCCAGGATGGCCTTGATCTCCTGACCTCGTGATCTGCCCGCCTCGGGCTCCCAAAGTGCTGGGATTACAGACGTGAGCCACCACGCGTGGCTGCTTGGTGTTCTTTATTGAATGGAAATTCTTGATTTTGATATAGACACATCCATCATTTTTTAGCCTACTGTATTTGCCTTATTACTGCTTCTTAGACTTAGATCATCCAGATTGTCTCCCTAAATTTCTTTTAGCTTTATGGCTTTACATTTCCCCTTAAGTTTTTAATGTATATGGAGCAATCTTTAGATGTGGTATAAGTTGGATCCAGCCTTATTTTTTTTTTTTATTTCCCAATACCATCTACTAAACTAGCTGAACTTTCCAGTTGATTTGTAGTAACATCCTTATTGTAAATCAAGTTTCTCACCTTTCTATTCTATCTCATTGGTGTATTTATCTCGAAGTTTCTTAAAGGGGGCACAGTTAGTAGAGTAGGTATGTTTAGCACTGCAGGGCCTGTCCACTCAGTGTCAGTAGTGTTGCCCTGTCATTGTGACATCCATGATGTCCCATGCATTTCCAGACACACCCTAGATGAGATCCTGTACCATATCATATTTATTACTGTGCCTTTCTAGTATTTATTAAGACATGGCAGGATGGATTCCCTCTCTTTGCTTTTTTTTTCAAAATTGATATAACTATCTGTAGATCTTTTTTTTTTCATAAATAGTTTAGATTTAGTTTTTCTAGTTTCCTCCCTCCCCAAAATGTCCTGTTATAATTTTGATTATTGAGATTATAATTTGATTTAGATTAATTTACCAAGATTTGGCATCTTTTTACAAAGTTAAGTCAGTACATCCGTGAGCATGAAAGAATGAACATAATATTTTATTATTATTTAACTGGAGGAACTATTGGGTGTGTATTATGTTTTGTAAGAGAATAGTATATTTTCTCAAAGTTTAAAAAGGAAAGAAAACCATACTTTATGCAGAAGCATAAACTGCATAAAGTATAATTTTCTTCCTGATTCCAGACTATGAAACAAAAAAAAATTTTTTTAATGTTCAACTTGAAAGCTATGGAATATGCTACAGTTAAACCACCTTGCTAATCTATTCTCATTGTCTTCCTTTATGGTAAAAAATGAGAGCAAATGTTTTTGCCAGAATGTGTTTTAGTTTAATTTTTAAAAATCCCTGGTCAAAATTAATCACTTATCAAAAAATATCAGGTCCAGCTATTTCCTCACTTACAGATTCCCTAGATGCCTTTTCTACCTGCCTGTCCATGCAGAGCCCAACATGTGATCAATAAGTGTGTTTTTGTTCCTTGATGCCGTCAAGCAAAACAAGAAGTATGGTTTTAACACTCATTGATTAGTAGTAGGTGATATTATGTTTAAAAATACCATATGATACCCCTCATTTTGCTATAAAAGGTCAATAGAAAATATAGGTGTTTTACTTTTTTAAATATTTGGAGATAGAGAAAAGCATATATCCTAATTGGGAAGTCATTTTTTAGGTTTTAGAGACAGTGGGGCAGCAGATGTTTCAGATTTGAGTCTCATCATTATTCTGTAGTTTAAGTCTTTGGGAAAGAACAAGTGACTCTGATTCCACATGCTCCTTGCCTTGTTCTAACAGACTTGTAGTATTTGTGCTTTCCTTTCCTGAGGAAGCATTACAACTTTTTAAGTGTTTTCATGGCCGGGCGCGGTGGCTCAAGCCTGTAATCCCAGCACTTTGGGAGGCCGAGACGGGCGGATCACGAGGTCAGGAGATCGAGACCATCCTGGCTAACACGGTGAAACCCCGTCTCTATTAAGAAATACAAAAAAAAAACCAGCCGGGCGAGGTGGCGGGCGCCTGTAGTCCCAGCTACTCGGGAGGCTGAGGCCGGAGAATGGCGTAAACCCGGGAGGCGGAGCTTGCAGTGAGCTGAGATCCGGCCACTGCACTCCAGCCTGGGTGACAGAGCGAGACTCCGTCTCAAAAAAAAAAAAAAAAAAAAAAAAAAAAAAAAAGTGTTTTCATTCCGCACTGAAATGTGATTCAGTCAAGTTGTTCTTTTGACTTTGGTTTAGCATCTGTTTGAATGAAAAAGGAATTTTAATTCATTAAGTGATTGACGTAGGTATAAACCATGAACCTTCTCCAGTGACATCATAATATGTTAAACATTCTTCTTTTCTTTTTCTCTTTGCTGGTTTTATAACTATGACTTTTGAATATCTATCAGCAAAAACATTATTTCCTGCCCTTAATTTTTTTCAAAGACAGCCACACATACCATTTGAGTTTTCCAAATACTTTTGTTTTGCCTTGAAACTCAGACTTTTTTTTTTTTTTTTTTTTTTTTTTGGTATTTAATGCCATATTTCTAAGCAGTAGGCTTATGCTTACAAAAATCTGTGTAGGGGCCGCGCAGGGTGGCTCACACCTGTAATCTTAGCACTTCAGGAGGCTGAGGTGGGTGGATCACGAGGTTAGGAGTTTGAGATCAGCCTGGCTAACATGGTGAAATCCCATCTCCACTAAAAATACGGCGTGGTGGCAGGCGCCTGTAATCCCAGCTGCTTGGGAGGCTGAGGCAGGAGAATTGCTGGAACCCGGAAGACAGGTTGCAGTGAGCTGAGACCACACCACTGCACTCCAGCCTGGGCAACAGAACGAGACTCCATCTCAAAATAAAATAATAAAACATAAATAAAATAAATAAAAATCTGTGTAGGTTCTTTTCTAAACCTGCCCAGCTTTTATCCTGGGATCTACTTCCCTCATATCCTGGGTATTTCCTTTGCCTTCTTATGGAGAACCCCCTGTTTTCCTGGACTTGATATCTTTCTCCTTTGTTGTTTATATTTTAATTTGTGTGGAGCATGTCCCCCAGAAGTTCCTGAGAAAAAGGTACATGAGATGTAAATTTGTTTGGGATTCTGCATATATGAAAATGTCTTTATTTTCTTTTATACTTGATTTATAGTTTACCTGGGTATAGAATTCTAGATAAGAGAATATTTTCTATTTTCTCTGAGTTTATCAGGCATCACTCTATTGGCTTCTAGCTTCTGTTGCTGTTGATGAGAAGTCTGATGATGTTCTTCTGATTCTTGACTATTTTTTTCCTCCCTGGAAATGTTCTGAAATTTTAATACAATTAGCCTTATTCTAGGCCTTGTTTTGTCTTTTATGCTGGACACTTGGCGGGCCTTTTCAATTTGGTAACAGACTTTTCAGTTCTGGGAAATTTTCTTGAATTCTTTTTTTTTTTTTGAGACGGAGTCTCGCTCTGTCTCCCAGGCTGGAGCGCAGTGGTCCTATCTTGGTTTACTGCAAGCTCTGCCTCCCGGGTTCACACCATTCTCCTGCCTCAGCCTCCCGAGTAGCTGGGACTACAGGCACCCACCACCACGCCTGGCTAATTTTTGTATTTTTTTAGTAGAGACGGGGTTTCACCTTGTTAGCCAGGATGGTCTCCATCTCCAGACCTCTTGATCCGCCCGCCTCGGCCTCCCAAAGTGCTGGGATTACAGGCATGAGCCACCGCACTCAGCCTGAATTCTTAAATTCTAACCAATCCCTTCCTTTTCCTCCTTGCCCCCCGTTTTCTCTGTTCTTCCTCTCGAACTCTTAATACTTGTGTTTGGAATTTCTAGACTGATGATTCCTTTAATTTTCTTTTCCTATTTCCCGTGTTTTTGTCTCTTTACTCTGCTTTCTGGGGGGTGTCTTGAACTTCACCTTAAGACCTTTCTAATTAGTTTTATATTTATGCTGTCATATTTTTAATATTCAAAAGTTTTTTTTTCAGTGAATGTTGCTTTTTAGTAGCTTTTTTTAGTAGCATTATTTTTGTTTCATAGATGGGCTAGCTGTTCTCTGAACGTGTTATTTCCTCAGCTTTCTGTAAAATCTCTGTTTCCTTAAAATACCTTACTTGTTCATTTCATTTATTTTGATCTTTCATTTAGGGAATTTTGTTAAAAGTATAGCTTTGGCTGTTTTACTCATATTCAAGAGTGAGCCACGAAAAAACTGAAAGCTGGATTTGCCAGCTTTTTGGAGTGGCAGCTTCTAAAAGTTAACTGGTGGTTTTCATTGTAAGCTGATTAGTCAAGGACCCATATTCTTTGAGAGGACACCTCTAACAGTCAGTATTTGTGCTTTTCTCTTGACCAGGTTCATCCCCAGAAAGAATGTTCCTATTATCTGCTTAGGGCTTACAAACCTGGCTGCAACATTTGGGAAGCTGAGTGGGGAAAATGGCTAGGGATGTCTCACCTTTCAGGATATCAACTTTCTCTTAATCACCATCTTTTTTAGACTGGTGGGCCTGCCCCAGTTGTGCCTAGTCCAGAGTCTCTCTAGTAATCTTTCCAGAGAACAAACCTCCCATCCTCTGCCCAGCAGCTGCTTGGAGACAGGGTGGCAATCTAGGGATAGAACTTTTACCCCATTCTTTTTTTAGCCTTGTCTGCTATCCCCACTTTCAGAGGCATTTTGAGTTTTTCTGGTTTGTCTTAGCACAATTCAGTTTGCTTTGGGCTTCTCCTTAACATAGGGAGACCCTCCATCTCTACATAAAACTAAAAAAAAAATTAGCCAGGTGTGGTGGCATGCGCCTGTGGTCCCAGCTACTTGGGAGGCTGAGGTGAAAGGATAGCTTGCACCCTGGAGTTTGAGGCTGCAGTGAGCCATAATTGCGCTACTGCACTCCAACCTGGGCGACAGAGCAAGACCCTGTTTCAAAAACAAAACATAGAGGCAGGGTCTCACTCTGTTGGCCAGGCTGGTCTCAAACTGCTGGCCTCAAGCAGTCCTCCCATGCTTGCCTCTGAAAGTGCTGGGATTATAGGCATGAGCCACCATACCTGTCTGACCTATGTTTAAAGTTAGAAACCATTTTTGTAGGATAAGTGCAGATTCACAGTTGAGTAACTTCTCAAACAAGGCTAACTTCCAACTAAGTTTTACCACAGGCAAAAAACCTACTTAAATAAATTGTATGTTCCTTGGCACTGATGTAGGGATACTAGAATTGCAGCAATTCAAAGCAATTATCTTGGGCCTACATGTTGCTGCTTCCTTGCTGTGTGATCCTGGGTCATTTCCTAATGAAATTGGGCCCTCTGTGCTTCATGCTGTAAAATGCTGCTGATACCCACCTCATTGTGAGAATTAACTGAGCAAGTATACATGAAAACACCTCACACAATATGGTATCTAGGAGGAAGTATAATATTCATAAATCTCTTATTAAAATTGTTGCTTTGCTAACAAAATTACTGTATAGTATGTATAAGAAGTGCTTGATAATGACAGAATTAATGATTTTAATGTATGCTGACAGACTGAACTCTACCAATTAATATTTATTATATGTGGGACATATAAGAAGCAGGATTAGCTTTAAGCAGAGTGATAAAGTAGAAACTATATAAAAGGTGATCTTTATGGCTGATGCTGCTGCTCTACAAACTAAATGGGATTTGGTATTGTTTTTATTTGCATTTATCTTGGATGACTGAGGAGAATGCAAGCACATTCCTTTGCTCTCAGGTCATGTTATTTTTTGGTGAGAAGAACTCCCAATCTGGCTAAGATCGTATGTCTTTTAGTTCTTACTAAGCTGTCAGTTAAAATTGTAAAGACCCAGATACCCAACACATTTTAGGATTCTTGAATTCTACCTGAATGATGAAGCTCTTTTATCCCAGCCTGCCCCAGAACATCTGGGATGTTTGAATGTCAGTGTTTCTTTTTGCTAGAATAATGATCTAAAGTGTTTGCTTTCTTTGGTAGCAAAGAAAGAATACCTAACATATGTACAGCTCTTGCCAGTTTATAATGCACTTACACACGTTTTCTTATTTGATCTTTGCAACTCTTTTGGAAGAAAGTAGAGCTGATGTTATATGCTTTACAAATGAGAAAGTAGGGATTCTCAAGACGTTAGTGAATTGCCCAAGGTCACACTGGTAATAAGTAGATAACCTGGACCTTAAACTGAAGCCATCTCATTCTAAATCTGAGGCTTTTTCAATCTTTCGTGCTCATATATCCCTTACACATTAACAGATCCATCTAGTATCTTATTACATATGGAAGACAATCAACAGGGCAAGTGGATTCCTAAAGCCATTTTGATCCTAGTCATCATACAGCCATTTAGAGAAGGAAATTTATGATGTGGGGCCTGGCCATCTTTCAGTCAGACTCTGGATCTTTTATGTATCGTTGTAATGATCCCAAATTGTTTTTATTTAAGACAACTGAAACGGCCAGGTGCGATGGCTCACGCCTGTAATCCCAGCACTTTGGGAGGCCGAGGTGGGTGGATCACGAGGTCAGGAGTTTGAGACCAGCCTGGCCAACGTGGCAAAACCCTGTCTCTACTAAAAATACAAAAATTAGCCGGGTGTGGTGGCAGGTGCCTGTAATCCAGCTACTTGGGAGGCTAAGGCAGGAGAATCGCTTAAACCCAGGAGGCAGAGGTTGCAGTGAGCTGAGATCATGCCATTGCATTCCAGCTTGGGCAACAAGAGCAAGACTCCGTCTCAAAAAAAAAAAAAAAAAAAAAAAAGCAAGCTAAAACAATATGATAATTTTTTCTCTAATACAAAAATATATGTGTGGAGAGATGATAAAATTACCATTTGCAGTGGTAAATATCACATGAAGTTTTTAATGAAAATAGGTACTTAAGAGCTGGGTGGGGTGGCTGGCACGTGCCTGTAGTCCCAGCTACTTGGGAGGCTGAGGTGGTAGGGTCACTTGCGCCCTGGAGTCTGGAGTTCAAGACCAGCCTGGGCAACATAGTGAGACCCTGTCTGTAAAAAAAAGTATTTTATAAATGTTAGGCAGCATATTGCCTAGGAAGTAAAATTTAAGATAAATGTAAAAAATGGGATCCTCAGCCCAGCACGGTGGTGGCCCACACCTATAATCCCAGCACTTTTGTAGGCCTGGGCAGATCACTTGAGGCCAGGAGTTCAAGACCAACCTGGACAACATGGTGAAACCCTGTCTCTACTAAAAATACAAAAATTACCTGGATGTGGTGGTGCGAACCTGTAATCCCAGCTACTTGGGAGGCTGAAGCATGCAAATTACTTACCTGGGAGGCAGAGGTTGCAGTGAGCTAAGATCATGCCACTACCCTCCAGCCTGGGCAACAGAGTGAGATTGTCTCAAAAAAAAACCCGGGATCCCCTATCAGTGATTCATTTGGCCAGCAGTATATGTTAATATGTCCTTTGTACTATGTACTATGCTATGTCAACAGGACACAATAATGGATGATAAATAATCCTTCCTCCCAGGAATCTCACAGTCTAGATTACCATTCCATGTATACTGTAAATACAGCTTTGTGGACTGCATTTCTGTTTAATGGTGAGGAAGCATTTTAATAAATAGCTTCTAAGAAGTCAATTCATGTGGCAAATGAACAGCACTATTACCACCTAGATTATTCTGAATCATAGTCAAAATGTGTAAATGCAATCCTTCTACCCTTTGTATTTCACAATAATTCAAAAATCTCTGTTTTACAGTTTCTGTGCAGAGGCCTTGAGTTTGAACTTAAACCATTATTGAGAGCCATAAATGGACAAAACCCATGGCAAACTAATACTTTTGAATCTTAGTAAAGTCAGCAGATCTTGAACCTTTTTTTCATGCTTTCTGTGTGGTGCACTGAAATGTAAAATGTTATATGTTTCTTATTTACTCTGGGCAATATGTACAAAATTTTAGAATTTTAAATTTGAGTGGGACTGGAGATAACATAATTAATCAGTGGCAGAGTGTGGACTGAAACCCAGGCTTCCTGATACCTAGTTTAGTTCTCTTCCTGCTATCCTGTACTGGGCTTCCTAATTTAGCAGCCAAGAGAGATTTAATTGTAATTGCTGATTGTGGTCTCCTTAAAATTTTAAAGTTTTCTTTATTTAACTGTAAATGCATGTAAATTTTTTCTTTATTTAGTTGTGTGAATTTCCTCTGCCTTGTGTCTTCCAAGGCGTTTGGGCTGTTTTAACTTCAATTACGGCTGGTTGCAGTGGCTCACGCCTGTAATCTCAAAACTTTCAGAGGCCGAGGCTGGCGGATCACGAGGTCAGGAGTTCAAGACCATCCTGGCCAACATGGTGAACCCCCTCTTTACTAAAAATACAAAAATTAATCAGGTGTGGTGATGCACCTGTAGTCCCAGCTACTTGGGAGGCTGAGGCAGAAGAATCACTTGAACCCAGGAGGCGGAGGCTGCAGTGAGCCGAGATCGTGCCACTGCACTCCAGCCTGGGCGACAGAGCAAAGCTCTGTCTTAATTTAAAAAAAAAAAAAAAAGAAATGGATTTGGATAGGCCAAAAATGTGACTGGGTCAAGGAAAACACTTAAATCCATCAAGGCCTTGCTATTAGTAAAATTATGGAGTGTGTGGATAGTGGAAAACAAGTATAGTGTGCTAGTGCCTTAGAATGTAAAGGGAAATAATAGGCAGACTAGAAAATTTTGTCTGTGTTTCGTATCCAGCCTCTCCATTCTTTGGTCAGTATGTACTGAAGCACCTACTAAGGACAAGGCACTTTTTCAGACATCAAAGGTATTACTATGACAATAAGTAAGACAAGATGCTATTTCTGTCCTCCAGGAGCTTACAGGGCAAGGCACTTACAGATGAGGTACAGCATAGGTTAATAAATGTTTGTAGTTTGGAATGTGCCACGTTATTGAGCTTGCTGAAAAAGGTGTAATCTTGGTTAAGTTTATTTACTGACTTAAATGTATTAATATTCTCTTGGTCCACTTTTTAAACTTTAAAACATATAAAATGTACATTAAAATATTTTTTGATATAAAATATATTTTAAAATATATAACTATATCATAAAATATTTTAAAATATATAACTAAATCTTAAAATATATATAGATAGTATATTTATGTGTATTTTTAAGATAACAGGTCTATTCTACTTGGTAAGTCATCTGAACATTCCATACCTTACTACATTAATATTAGAGAGCTATCAAAGAAAGGGCATTGCTGCTGTGATGTCACCCAGAAGTTAGTTTTTGGTGCCTGCCTCCCGCCTGCCTGCCTGCCTGCCTTCCTTCTTTCCTTCCTTCCTTCCTCCCTCCCTCCCTCCCTCTCTCCCTGCCACCCTCCTTCCCTTCCTCCCTCCCCCCCTTCCCTCCCTCCCCTCCCTCCCTCCCTCACTCCTTTCTTTCTTTCCCTTTCTTTCTCTCTCTCTCTTCTTTCTTTCTTTCTTTCTTTCTTTCTTTCTTTCTTTCTTTCTTTCTTTCTTTCTTTCTTTCTTTCTTTCTTTCTTTCTTTCAACAAGGTGTGACTCTGTCACTCAGGCTGGAGTGCAGTGGTACAATCACACACAACTCACTGCAGCCTTGACCTCCTGGTCTCAAGTGATCTTCCTGTCTTAGCCTCCCAAGTAGCTGGGACTACAGACTTATGCCAAAACACACAGCAAATTATTTTTTGTAGAGGTAGGGTCTCCCTGTGTTGCCTAGGCTGGTCTCAAGCTCCTGGGCTCAAGTAATCCTCCTGTCTTGGCCTTCCAAAGTGCTGGGATTGCAGATGTAAGCCACTGCTCCCAGCCTGGTATATTTCTAAAGAGCAGAAACCTGGGTTTGAATCCTTGCCTTGCCACTTATTAGCTGTGGAACTTATGTATGCCACAGTTTCCTCATCTGTAAAATTGGAATAAAAATATCTACCTCACAGTTGTTGTGAGGATTGAATTTGTTAATATATGTAACAGCACTTAACTGTGTTTCTGGCACACATTAAACACTGTTATCAGTGTTGCTGGCTATAATAATAATCATCACCATCATCATCATTGTTATTATTTGGCAGAATAAGAGTAAATTGGGTAAGGTTTCAAGAATGGATTTTCTCCTTTTCAAGCCCTGAAAATTGCTTTAAACCAAAGGTAGATAAAGGAAGAGAATTAAACCTTTGTTGATCATCAGCTATGTGCCAGGCAGTACACTGGTGTTTTACTTGCGTTCTCATTTATTCCTTACACCAGTGCTGTGAAGTAGATTAGAAAACAGGCTCGGAGAAGTTAAGGAAGGTCTTGTAATAAATGGACACCATGATGATGACTGGTCTCTGTTACTCCACATCATGTGCTCTTTTCTTGCATGAGCCAGACAGCCCCTGAGAGTTCAGCATGTTTCAGTAACAGGTAAGCTTGGAATATGGCCTCCTAACTTTGGGAACTTCCTTTCTAATGACCATTTAAAGGGATGTCATCCACATTTTTAGTTAGTTCCTACTGTAGTGATTTGTTTTATGTCTGTAATTTCAGTTCCCACCCATTTAAAAGTATATTGCAGTAGTGTAAATGATATAAGTGGGACCTGGATAGAAAATATTTGAACTGTGGAATCTTATTAATAGTTTTCAGCATTGAGCTGATTTATTATAATTTCCCAGTGTTCAAGATTACCATCGTAATTATTGAAGTTGCTAATCTTCACATTTATTAATATAACTTGCCTAGGGCTTTAAGCCTAAACTCCATATGGTTACGTACATATCCTAGGTGCTACTTGGTATGGAACTGATTATATAGTCAGCTTTGGGGGAGCATCCCAAATTAATTGGAATAACTTGGTTTTAAATGTAATTAAGTTAACTTTAAATTTTTTGGTGTTCTTAGATTGAACGTAGGGTCATTTGAGGGACATTTTATGGATGTGAAACCCCTATCCATAAAGTGTCAGCTTAGCTTTTCATGGATATGGTTGCCTCAGAACCCCCAACCTAGAACTAGAAGTTGTAAGCTTTCCCTAAAAATATTTATTTGCTGGGTTTCATGATCTTGTAACCTCTTATGCTTCCTGGGACCTACTTTCTGGCCTCATGCCACTGATTTGCACCATAGTGCACCCACATGTGAAACTTGGCTCCCTCTTTGATTTTCAGAAAGGCACTATTCACACAGGGCATTTGCAGATTATGTGTACCTACCTGAAGAAAGGGGCAAAATAGAGGTGGAGTGAGCCTTACTTTGCATTAATGTAATCAACTTCCCTAGTAAAACATTCCTGTTCTTAAAATGTTTTCAGACCTCCCTTGACCCAAGAGCTTCACCCCCACCTAATCCCAGCTCTGCTCCATTATACTAACTCTTTTCTTCTTATTCTTTCCCTCTCCTCCTCATTCTTCTCCCCATTCCTTTCGGCGATATAAAACCGAATTCTTCCCTGTCTAATGCAGAGCAATTTCCCTTTCTTGACAACCATTCTAGGATCTTGACAGCCAGCCACTCTGCAGCGAACCACCTACTCCAAGGGAACTGTACATGAGTGATGGGAGCCCATATTATGGGAACGTATTTTCTTTTCTTTTTTTTTTTTTTGAGATGGACCTCACTCTGCCGCCCAGGCTGGAGTGCAGTGGCATGATCTCAGCTCACTGCAAGCTCTGCCTCCCGGATTCACACCATTCTCTTGCCTCAGCCTCCCGAGTAGCTGGGACCCCAGGTGCCTGCCACCACGCCCTGCTATGGGTTTTTTTTTTTTTTTTTTTTTTGTATTTTTAGTAGAGATGGGGTTTCAAGATGTTAGCCTGGATTGTCTTGATCTCCTGACCTCATGATCCGCCCGTCTTGGCCTCCGAAAGTTCTGGGATTACAGACATGAGCCACCGCACCCAGCCGTGAACATACTGTCTTTTTTCTTTTTTTAAAAAAAAATATATATATTCTCCAATTATAAAACTTTTAATTAAAAAGTAAATTTTAATGTCGATAATGCAAACTTGTTAAGGGCAGAAAGATAACACATAAGGCTGTCACTTCACACTTGGAGGGTTGCACAGCAGGCGCACAGAGGCGCTCCTCACTTCCCAGACAGGGCGGCGGGCGCCTGGCCGGGAACATATTTTCTTAAAGTTTCTTCCAAGAGGAAATCTGTGTTAGCTGTTAGGGTGACACAATAGAGAATCTTCTTTCCTCGTACAGTGGTGGCCCAGCTTGCCGATCTCAAGCTTAATACTGAGTCCTGCTTCCTAAAAAAGTGTCAGAAACCTTAAACATTCTTATACATGTAATTTGTCCAAATCATAAACTCTAGATGTCTTTGGCTAATATATCGTCCTTGTGTACAGAATATATACCGCTTTTAAAGAAGCATGCCGCTTACATATAGGTCATAAACCCACTTAGCACAAAAGAGTCACCTCATGCCATCTTGTTATTTTATATTTCACTTACGCTAAAATAATTTTAGCTTTTGATATTCAGGTATTTTTGTTACCATGAATTTGTGTGTTTCTTTTCTGAGTTTCAGATTGTATGCAAATATAATGTGTAATTTTTAAGACCTAAAACAAATGCAGAAGTGCGTTTTTCAGGAAGTAAACCTTTAATACTTCCATTGATCAGTCTACCCATAAGTGACTGACTCTTTGGTTACTCTTAGCTAAAAAGAAAGATCACAGTTTTTTTCACTCTTACATCAGTTTTAAGGACTTGTCGGGAGTTTAATGCATTGTAATATACTGGTCCTTTTTTGAATTTGTAATTACAATTCATGAAATTGCTTTTTTCTTGCCGTGTATTAGCCCAGCCTTACAGATGGTTTCCCACTTGTAGGTAATAGAGAAGAGGAAACCTAACCAATGACTGTGGAATAATATGGAAGAAGATGGAAAAAACTTGTTTAATGGGTAAGAAATAAAAACTGTAATAAAACATTATTAATGAAAGCTATTTGTAATAATAGTATTATGTGTGGCTGAGGTTGGCATACTATGAGGGTAACTGATCAGTTACTGTTTGTCTTACTCCATTCTGAACTTTCACCGCTTACTTTCATCTTAACCTTGTGAATTTTTTAGTACCACGAATTAACTTAAGCTATAAGGGGACACAGCCATATTTGAAGTTAAAATGGGACCTAAAGACCAGCAACCATACTAAAACAAGTCTAGGATAGGTCTTGAAACTTATTGGTGGCAAGATAGAGCTCATATCTGTCATGACCTGTCAAGAACAATTATCTACCTCTTCTTTTTCTCCAAATGCTATCATTTGCTATGTTTGTCCCACCACGGGGATCCCGTTCATTTGAGCAAGTGCAGATGTGTGTCTGGTGGTAATCAAATATAATTCTGCTTTGGGAGGTTGAGGTGGGAGGATGACTTGAGGCCAGGAATTCTTTTATTTGTTTATTTAGTTTTGAGATGGAGTCTTGCTCTGTCACCCAGGCTGGAGTGCAGTGGTGTGATCTCAGCTCACTGCAACCTCTGCCTCGCGGGTGCAAGCAATTAATTCTCTTGCTTCAGCCTCCTAACTAGCTGGGACTACAGGCATCTGCCACAACCCCTGGCTAATTTTTGTAGAAACGGGGTTTCATGGTGTTGGCCAGGCTGGTCTTAAACTCCTGACCTCAAGTGATCTGCCCACCTTGTGCTGGGATGTGCCTCCCAAAGTGCTGGGATTACAGGCGTGAGCCACTGCGCCTGGCTGAGACCAGGAATTCTAGACAAGCCTGGGCAATATAGCAAGACCTCATCTGTACCAAAAAATAAATAAATAAATAAAAAGCCAGGTGTGATGGCTAGCTACCAGGGAGGCTAAGGTGAGAGTATTGCTTGAGCCCAGGGAACTGAGGCTGCAGCGAAGTATAATCATTCCACTGCCCTCCAGCCTGGGCAACAGAGTAAGACCTTCTTAAAGAAATGGGATTCTACAGAAAGCCCAGTAAAAGGTTTGACTAAGTTTATGAGATATAAAATTTTTTTAAATTATGCAAGTTTATACATTCATGTCAATAATTTAAAACTACCAGATAACTACAATCCTCTACCTGAATCTTATCGTCCTCCCAGAATCTATAAGTATATGGCATGTATTTGTGCAACCTTCTTTGCCTAGTGGTTAAAAACATGGACTTGGAGCCAGACCATTTTTAACCAGTCACTATTAACTTGACATTTGGGCATGTTATCTCTGTGCCTCAATTCCTTGGATATAAGGTGAGGACAATAAAATGCTATCTCATAGCAATTGATTTGTTAATCCATATAAAAAACTTGAAATAATGTCTGGAACGAAGTAAGTGTTTAGTAAATGTTAACTATGATTCTCATATGTATCCCAATTAGCATTTTTATGTACCAGCCATCTACACATAAATTTTTCTCTGATACATTCTAAGAGTTAAACCATCTCAGATAAGGTTTAAACATGGTGGCAAAAGCTTTTTAGTTTTTTTCATGAAAAATTTTCTTTTTGACTTCATCTCTAAGTATGCTGCTAGACTATGTGTGAGAATAAAGTTCTATACCTTTACCTTTTACTGTATATCTTATGGTGTATATGATATTTATAGGCCGGGCGCGGTGGCTCAGCCTGTAATCCCAGCACTTTGGGAGGCCGAGATGGGCAGATCACGAGGTCAGGAGATCGAGACCATCCTGGCTAACACGGTGAAACCCCGTCTCTACTAAAAATACAAAAAACTAGCCAGGCGAGGTGGCAGGCGCCTGTAGTCCCAGCTACTTGGGAGGCTGAGGCAGGAGAATGGCGTGAACCCGGAAGGCGGAGTTTGCGGTGAGCTGAGATCCGGCCACTGTACTCCAGCCTGGGTGGCAGAGCGAGACTTCGTCTCAAAAATAAATAAATAAATAAATATGATATTTATTTATAAATAAACAACTATCTTCAGGCTAACATAGGTTCATCTTGCCTGTAAAGGTGTCTTGTAAAGCAGGATACACAATTCTCTTGTTTCTAGATAGCTATGTCAAATGCTGTGTTGTGTTTCTGTCAATCTATTTTGAAGGATGTGCCTTCTTGAGTTTTTTTTCTTTTCTATTTTTTTTTTTTTTTTTGAGATGGAGTCTTGCTCTGTAGCCCAGGCTGGAGTGCAGTGGCGCGATCTCAGCTCACTGCAACCTCCACCTCCCGGGTTCACGACATTCTCCTGCCTCAGCCTCCCGAGTAGCTGGGACTACAGGCACCCGCCACCACACCAGGCTAATTTTGTTTCTGTATTTTTAGTAGAGACGGCGTTTCACCATGTTAGCCAGGATGGTCTCGATCTCCTGACCTCGTGATCCGCCTGCCTCGGCCTCCCGAAGTGCTGGGATTACAGGCATGAGGTACTGCATCCAGCCTGAAGTTTTTTGTTTTTTTTTTCCCTCTTTACACACAGGATCATAGTAGTTATTTTATTTTTTATTTAATTTAAAGAGACAGAGTCTTGCTGTACTACCCAGCTGGCCTTTAACTCCTAGACTCAAGTGATCCACCTCTCTGAGCCTCCTGAGTAGCTGGGACTATAGGTGCCCACCACTGTACCTGGGCTAGAATCATAGTAGTTTTGATCATATTTCTGATACTGTTTGTATGGCTTGTCAGCACTTTCTTAGGTGGTATAGACAATTTAACTATTTTAAGAAGGAAGAACACTTAGAAACAGTAATCTATTTTTATTGTTTCCTGTTATCTCAGTGTTTAAAAAAAAAAAAAAAAAAAGACTAGGAATAGAAACAGGCTAGGCATGGTCGCTCACGCCTGTAATCCCAGCACTTTGGGAGGCCGAGGCAGGTAGATCACCTGAGGTGAGGAGTTCAAGACCAGCGTGACCAATATGATGAAACCCCATCTCTACTAAAAATCAAAAATTAGCCAGACGTGGTGGCGCATGCCTGTAATCCCAGCTACTTGGGAGGCTGAAACAGGAGAATTGCTTGAACCCAGGAGGCAGAGGTTGCAGTGAGCTGAGATTGCGCCACTGCACTCCAGCCTGGGTGACAGAGCAAGACTCTGTCTCAAAACAACAACAACAAAACAGAAACAGTAATCTCTTTTTAGTATTTCCCTCTTGAATTGCTCTGGATTAGATTAGATTATTATGGACTATTCTATCTGCTGTGACTATAGATAGTGAGGCTATTTTAGAAGGCTAAAATATAAAAACAAGTTGGCTGGGCACAGTGGCTCACGCCTGTAATCCCAGCACTTTGGGAGGCCAAGGCAGGCAGATCACGAGGTCAGGAGTTCGAGATCAGCCTGACCAACATGGTGAAACCCCATCTCTACTAAAAATACAAAAATTAGATGGATGTGGTGGCACATGCCTGTAATCCCAGCTACTCAGGAGGCTGAAGCAGGAGAATTTCTTGAACCCGGAAGGTGGAGGTTGCAGTGAGCCAAGATCGCGCCATTGCACTCCAGCCTGGCAACAGCGAGAGACTCCGTCTCCTAAAATAAAATAAAAATAAATAAATAAAAACGGAAGTTAACATTTACTAGTATGTATTGTGTGTCAGACAATGTTTTAAGTGCCTTACTCATTTATTTATTATCTCATTTAATCCTGTCACTTATAAGGTAGATACTGTTATTGTCTTCATCTTAAAGCTGAGAAAAGTGAGGTGCAGATTGAGTAATTTGCCCAAAGTCACATTGCAAGTGGCAGCTTCAGGATTTAAACCTAGGCCTATGCTATTGACCAGGGAGTGCTGGCCTAGTTAATAACTCTTATAAGGTTTACTATGGTTGTGAGAATTTGAATAAGACATAAAAACCAAATATCTCCTGAAAAAGTCACCGTAACTATTGGGTTTTGTTTGCCTGTGTGAAGAAAAATTTGAAATCTTGTATTTTAAGTATGGGAAACATGATATGAGATGATTATTCATAAATAATTATTTTTCTTGACCGTGCTTAAATGAATATTGCTGTTTTGCTTCATTATGAATCATTTATAGTATATAGAAATTACCTAACTAAACAACAACATATGTTTAGAAGGGATTAGAGTTGATTTGTAGATTGCCATTTAGCTGCTATTCATAGAAACATGCAGACAGAAAGATTGAACTGCGCAGCAGTTTGGAACTGATTGATAATTGGAAATTGCTCTTTCATCCTGTTAAAGAATATTTGAGTGACAGCAGAAAGTTGTACAGGAGAAGAAAAGCCAGGAGAAAGGTGACTTACAGGTCATATCATTAGAATGTGATGGCCTAAAGAGTAAATGTGCATTAGCAATTGACATTTATATAGGAACTAGGAGGAAGTGTTGTATGTGATTTTTGTTCTGGGGTCTGACTTCTTCAAATAGCAATTCATTTCTTGTTAAAATATGGTGAACTACAGAGTAAGCGACAGTTAAAGTAACAACAAGTACACTAATAAAATGTCTTGGCCCTCCTGTGAGTATGGTTGCAGGTAGTCAGTGATGTTTTCCTCTTTTTCTCTCCATGTTTTTTTAACCCCTTTCCCTTGTTTGAGAATCTCTTCTGAATATTGATGAAAGTTATGGCTCTTATTGTACATATCTTTTAAAACAATGTCTTAAAGGGTGGTCTAGGGGCCCCTCAAGAACCTTTCAGGGGCTGATGAAGTTAAAACAATTTTCCTAACAATTCTAGAATTTCTACCCTCATTCTCTTACAAGTGTGCAATGAAGTTTTCCAGAGGCTACATAATGTACAATTGACTGAACGCAGAAGCAGATAGGAGAATATAGCTGTTTTCCTTAACCTAGACTTTAAAAGATTAACAAAAATGTAAAATAAGGCCACTCTTCTCATTAGATTTGCTGTGATAAGCTCTGTGGTTTCTTTCTATCTCAGAACATTGTAATGATCCCAGTGTGGGCTGAAAGTCATGATGTCTCTCCCACTGATAGGTACCAAACTCAGAATGTTGTTTGTATGAGTTGCTCCCAACTTTGGACAGGCCCTTTCATGTCCTTTCAACCTTTTGTTTTACAGTATTAACTGAACACCTACTGTGTTCTAGCCCTGTTCTATTAAAGCAAAAAAATCTCTACCATCATGGAGCTTATGTGCTATTAACAGCTTCCATTTTAGCCTTTGAGTTCTTTGCCTAGACACAGTTGCCTCTTTAGGGGAATCTCAGAGTTGATAGCACTAGTGTGTCTCAGTGGCTGAGTGCTGAGGATAGAGTGGCTTGACATTTTGCGAATTTTGATTGTTAAAAAAGGCACCACACAGGGCCGGGCGCAGTGGCTCACGCCTGTAATCCTAGCACTTTGGGAGGCCGAGGTGGGTGGATCACGGGGTCAGGAGATCGAGACCATCCTAACACTACGAAACCCCGTCTCTACTAAAAATACAAGAATTAGCTGGGTGTGGTGATGGGCGCCTGTAGTCCCAGCTACTTGGGAGGCTGAGGCAGGAGAATTGCTTGAACCTGGGAGGCGGAGGTTTTTCTGTGAGCCGAGATCGCACCATTGCACCCCAGCCTGGCGACAGAGGGAGACTCTGTCTCAAAAAAAAAAAAATAAAGGCATGCTTTGGAAGGTTGAGGTGGGAGGATTGCTTCAGGTCAGGAGTTCCTTTTTTTTTTTTTTTTTAGATGGAGTTTCGCTCTGTCACCTAGGCTGGAGTGCTATGGCGCAATCTTGGCTCACTGCAAGCTCTGGTTCCCGGGTTCACACCATTCTCCTGCCTCAACCTCCCAAGAAGCTGGGACTACAGGCGCCCGCCACCATGCCCGGCTAATTTTTTGTATTTTTTAGTAGAGACGGGATTTCACCATGTTAGCCAGGATGGTCTCGATCTCCTGACCTCGTGATCCACCCGCCTCGGCCTCCCAAAGTGCTGGGATTACAGGCGTGAGCCACCATACCCGGCGAGGTCAGGAGTTCTACACCATCCCGGGCAACATAGTTAGACCCTGACTCTGGGGGGTAAGAAAAAGGCCAGGCATGGTGGCATGCACCTATAGTCCTAGCTACTCAGGAAGTTGAGGCAGGAGGATAGCTTGAGCTCAGGAGTTCGAGGTTACAGTGTGCTGTAATCACATCACTGCACTTAAGCCTGGGCAATAGAGCAAGACCCCATCTCTTAAAAAAACAAAAAACAAACAAACAAACAAAAAAACAAGCCGAGCATGGTGGCCTCATACCTGTAATCCCAGTATTTAGGGAGGCAGAAGCCAGAGGATTGCTTGAACCCAGGAGTTTGTTTGAGACCAGCCTGGGCAATATAGTGTGACCCGCTCTCCAAAAATAAAAATAAATAAAAACACAACAAAGGCACAACATGGTTTAGGATTTTTCAAATTTTACGTGGAACCCCAGAGTAACAATAAAGATGGGCCTGTCCTCTTATTATTGTGGTTGATTTTACCTTGTTTTGCTTTCAGAGTTAGTGCTAGTTTTGTCAAGAAATAAAGAAAATGAGGGCTGGGCGCGGTGGCTTATGCCTGTAATCCCCGCACTTTGGGAGGCTCAGGTGGGTGGATCACCTGAGGTCAGGAGTTCAAGACCAGCCTGGCCAACATGGTGAAACCCCATCTCTACAAAAAATACAGAAATTAGCCGGGCATGATGGCGGGTGCCTGTAATCCCAGCTACTTGGGAGGCTGAGGCAGGAGAATTGCTTGAACCCAGGAGGCAAAGACTGCAACAAGCCGAGATTGCACCACTGCACTCCAACCTGGGCGACAGAGCAAGACTCCGTCTCAAAAATAAATAAAGAAAAAAGAAAAAGAAAAAAGAAAATGAGATACCAATGGATGTTAAATTTATTCTTTTTTTTTTATTATTTGAAGAAAAATATTCTTAAATGCATGAGATTTTCTTTTCCTGGTGAGTTGCTCCCCAAACCCTGTAATTTATTTAATAGACTTTTATACAAAAAGATATGACTTGGCTCATTAGATTGAGTCACTTAATACCGACTTGAAGGTTAACTAATATGGCTGTCAGACTCTTTGCTCACTGGCTAGATGTCTGTCTTATCACTCACTAACTTCAGCCATTTCTAAATACTGACAACTGGAATACCATTAGAATATTAATGGAAAAAGAAACTGACATTTAAAACATGAATGACCCAAATTTTTTTCCAAAGATTATTTTAAGTTTAAAATACACTTTAATAGAAACTTTTTTTTTTTTTAATTGGGTGGCATTTTGGCCTTCCCTTCATTGAAGGTATGAAAGGAGATTTTTTGTTTTGTTTTGTTTTGTTTTGAGACGGAGTCTCACTCTGTCACCTAGGCTGGAGTGTAGTGGCGCCATCTCTGCTGACTTCAATCTCCGCCTCCCGAGTTCAAGTGATTCTTGTGCCTCAGCCTCCTGAGTAGCTGCAATTACAGGCATGTGCCACCATGCCTGGCTAATTTTTGTATTTTTAGTAGAGACGGGGTTTCACCATGTTGGCCAGACTGGTCTCGAACTCCTTACCTCAGGTGATCCACCTGCCTCGGCCTCCCAAAGTGCTGGGATTACAGGCATGAGCCACTGCGCCCAGCCCTATTTTTTCTGTCCTTATGAATTTATGCCCTTTTAAAAACCCCTTTGTTGTGATTTTAAGAGAGAAAAGAGGTAAATATATTCATTCTGCTTTGTTTTACTGGAAGCCCAGGGTTTAACATATATTATCAAGTGCATGCAAAATACTAAGACTTGTGTTAGACATTTGGTCTTTTCTCTAATTTAAAAATCCCGTCAAATTATGTTGAGGTTTATGGCCAGGTGTGGTGGCTCAGGAAATCCTAGCACTTTGAGAGGCTGAGGTGGTAGGATTGGTTGAACTCAGGAATTTGAAACCAGCCTGGGAGACACAGCGAAACTGTCTCTACCAAAAAAAAAAAAAAAAAAAAAAACAAAACAAACAAAAAAATTACAAAAATTAGCCAGGTGTGGTGGCACATGCCTGTAATCCCAGCTGCTCAAAGGGCTGAGGTGGGATGGTCACCTGAGCCTGAGGAGATCAAGGCTACAGTGAGCTGTGATCATGCCACTGCGCTTCAGCGTGGGTGAGGGTGAATGAAAAACAAACAAACAAATAAATAAATAAATAAATATTGAGGTTTCGAAAATTCATTTACATTAATGTTCATCTAATTTTTTGAGCACCTTTTATATGCTAGGTACTATCACATACATTATTTTATATAATCACATCAACTCTGAGAACATTAAGACAAATTCAGGAAAGTTAAATAATAAATTTAAGTTATACTGTGCCTAGCTATTGGATATCAGATAGCTGATGTGGTTTTTAAGCAGGGGAATCAGTATAGAATGAAAATGCTGTTTTTGTTTAATACCCATGATAATACTTAAGATTTACTGTAGTAGATCCAGAAAGATTGTAGGCATCAAGATCCACTAGCAGTTAAAACAGTAATAATGCAGGCATGCAGTGTAAGGACAGATTTGGGGCAAGGGGATAGCAGTGGAAATGGGGAGGGTGACGAGGTTCAAGAAGTCAAGAAGCAAGGGGGGCATTTGAATTCATACTCTTAAATGAGCTATCATAACAGAGAGCCTAGACTAGGATCTAATACTCCCCTTTCTGAATACAAATTAGTAGGCTTTGTAACTGACTTGATTGTGACATGAATAAGGAGTTAAAGAGAAAGTCAGGTTTTCACGTCAGGTAAATAGGAGTGCCATATCTAGAACTGGAGGAAGGTGGAAAGAAGTGCTGAATTGAGGAGCAGTTAGTACATTCAAATATTAAGCATGAGAGGCCGGCTTAAGCGTGAGAGCAGATTACAGGCTGCTGTGGCTCATGCCTGTAATCCCAACAGTTTGGGAGGCTGAGATGGGCAGATTGCTTGAGGCTAAGAGTTCGAGACCAGCCTGGCCAACCTGGTGAAACCCCATCTCTAATAAAAAACAAAAAAAATTAGCCAGGTGTGGTAGCGCATGCCCATAATCCCAGCTACTCTGGAGGCTGAGGCATGAGAATTGCTGGAACCTGGGAGGTGGAGGTTGCAGTGAGCCGAGATCACACCATTGCGCTCCAGTCCGGGTAACAGAGTGAGACTCTGTCTCAAAATAAAATAAAATAAATAAGTGTGAATTTCATGGTTGGTTAAATATATGATCATCTAACATGTCTTCTGTATTCCTTTGTTTTTTGATATTTGTCTGAATGTGCTGTAAACATATCATACACTATTTAAAAAATTGAGTTCATTAAATCGCATTGTTTCCTTAATGTGCTCTTATTTTTAAGCTGATCTTTTAGTATTTTTAAACCTGTAGTTTGAGGACCGTCTTTTCCTTTTGAAACCATGTACTCTGATTTCATTAGAACACAAAATATTTTTACAAATCAATTTTACAAGGTTGAGAGCCCAATAGAAAAGACATGAATTGACTGGACGCAGTGGCTCACGCCTGTAATCCCAGCACTTGGGAGGTCGAGGCGGGCGGATCACGAGGTCAGGAGATTAAGACCATCCTGGCTAACATGGTGAAACCCTGTCTCTACTAAAAAATACGGAAAAAAAAAAAATTAGACGGACGTGGTGGCGGGTATGTAATCCCAGCTACTCAGGAGGCTTAGGCAGGAGAACGGCGTGAACCCAGGAGGCGAAGATCGTGTGACTGCACTCCAGCCTGGGCAACAGAGCGAGACTCAGTCTAAAAAAAAAAGGAAAGAAAAGACATGAATTGACAGTTCACATAAAAAGAAAAAAGATAGATCAATATTCACTGTAAAGATGTACAAACAAAATATATGTATATATTATTTTTCAAATGTCCTATTGAAACATATTTAAAGTTGTATCAGTCTCCAGTATTAGGGAAATGCATTCTCAAATACTGCTGGTGGGTAATTAGGGGGTAGTGTGTAAAGTAGCGTAACGTTTTGGAGGCCAGTTTGATGATCTCTATCCAAAATTTAAAAGCGTATATCCCTTGACACAGCAATTCATTTTCTGTAAATTATGTCATAGATGCACTTGTGTAAGTGTTCCATGATATATACCCAACCATATCTATGGTGTATTGTTTATAATAATGAAACACCAAAATGGCATAATTCTCTTCTCGTGGGGGCTAGTTAAATGCATTATGCACTTCATATCATAGGATATGCTACAGTCTTTAAAAAGAGTGATGTGGCCGAGTGCGGTGGCTCACGCCTGTAATCCCAGCACTTTGGGAGGCCGAGGTGGGTGGATTGCCTGAGGACAGGAGTTTGAGACCAGTCTGGCCAATATGGTGAAACCCCGTCTCTACTAAAAATACAAAAAAATTAGCTGGGCATGGTGGTGTGCACCTGTAATCCCATCTACTCGGGAGGCTGAGGTAGGGGAATTGCTTGAACCAGGGAGGTGGAGGTTGCAGTGAGCTGAGATCGTGCCACTGCACTCCAGCCTGGGCGACAGAGTGAGACTCTGTCTCAAAAAAAAAAGAGCAATGTAAAGCCAGATATATGGGAAAATGTCTAAGATATATTAAGTTAAAAAAGGCAAAATTTAGAATAACATATAGGATACAACTTACATTAAGCATCATATTTCTAAATGCATAAAATATTCCTGGAAATGTGCCCCAGAAGGATGCTCAGTTAACAGTAGTTACCTCTAGAGAGGCTACTGGAGACAGAAAGTAGCGGGAGAATACTCATAGAATTTTAATGTTCTATACTTATATTGGGTTTTTTAATTTATTTATTTATTTATTTATTTATTTAGAGACTGCTCTGTCGCCCAGGCTGGAGTGGAGTGGCGTGATCTTGGCTCACTGCAAGCTCCGCCTCCTGGGTTCACGCCGTTTTCTTGCCTCAGCCTCCTGAGTAGCTGGGACTACAGACATCCGCCACCATGCCCGGCTAATTTTTTGTATTTTTGGTAGAGACGGGGTTTCACCATGTTAATCAGGATGGTCTCGATCTCCTGACCTTGTGATCTGCCTGCCTCGACCTCCCAAAGTGCTGGGATTACAGGTGTGAGTTACTGCACCTGGCCCTGGTTTTATTTTATTTTATTATTATTATTTTTTTTTGAGACAGAGTATCACTCTGTTGCCCAGGCTAAAGTGCAGTGGCGTGATCTCAGCTCACTGCAACCTCTGTCTCCTGGTTCAAGCGATTCTCCTGCCTCAGCCTCCTGGGTAGCTGGGATTACAGGCGTGTGCCACCACACCCAGCTAATTTTTATATTTTAGTAGAGATGGGGTTTCACAATCTAGCCCAGGCTGGTCTTGAACTCCTGAGCTCAGGCAATCTGCCTGTCTCAGCCTCCCAAAATGCTAGGATTACAGGCATGAGCCACTGTGCCCGGCCGATGAGTTCTTTAAGAAATAATAATAATTATCGGCCGGGCGTGGTGGCTCATGCCTGTAATTCTAGCACTTTGGGAGGCTGAGGCAGGTGGATCACGAGGGAGACCATCCTGGCCAACAGGGTGAAACCACATCTCTACTAAAATACAAAAAAAAATTAGCCGGGCCTGGTGGTGCATGCCTGTTGCCCCAGCTACTCAGGAGGCTGAGGCAGGGGAATCACTTGAACCGAGTTTGCAGTGAGCCGAGATCGCACCACTGCACTCCAGCCTGGTAACAGAGCAAGACTCCATCTCAAAAAACAAACAAACAAAAAACTACAATAATTTTCAAGCATATAAAAATTGATAGTAATTTCTTAATATCATCGACTATCTAGTAGTCAGTGTTCAAATTTCCTCATTTATCTCATTTTAAAAATCATTTGCTGATTTGAATTAGGATCCCAGTAAAGTTCAAATGTTGCAATTAGTTGATTTTTTTTTTCTCTCTCTCTCAACTGCCTCACCTCCTCTCTCTCTCTCTCTCTCTCTTTCTCTCTCTCCCTCCCTCCCACCCTCCCCCCCCCCCCCTCTCCCCCCCCCCCCCCTCCCTCCCTCCCTCCCTCCTTGCAAGCTATATGTTAAAGAAACTAAGTCATTGGTCTTGTAGAGTTCCCTTCAGTCTGAATATTGGTGACTGTATCCCAGTGGTATCAGATACACTGGTGGAAGAAATACTTAATAAGTGTGTATATTTCCATCAGGAGATACCTAATATCTGGATGTCTCTCTTTTTTCTTTTTGTTGAGTAGCCATTGATGGTCATTGCCTAGTCCACTAATTCATAACAGTCTTCTGTAAATGGGACCGTTAGCTAGTGGCTCTTACCAATATATTTAGTATTCTAGGATATACAACATTTAGACACAGGTTACACACTTTCTTTTTATATTGTCTGCAACTATTTCCATTGGTATTCTAGTTTATTTTAGGACCCTTTCATCATGGTTTAAAGTATTCTTTTTGATCAGAAAGGTTGTCTTATTTTTTGAACTCTAATTTAAAAATTACTTTAGCTTTCTCAGTTTTTATCAGAATATTTTTTCAGCTCTGTGTGTAAAAAAATCTTAGACATAGCAATTAATAATTTGCCAAAGAGGACACTGAAGTAGAACGTTATTTGTTTATTCATTTGGTCTTCAACAAAATTTATTAGGTACCTGCTCTGTTCTCGGCATCGTGTTTTCTTCAGGTTTTTTATAGTTGGGACACAGTCAAGCAGACAGAAAATTACAGTGCAGCTGGCTGAATAAGGGAAAGTATACACACGTGCTCGGAGAGCACATAGAAGATAATGCTTAACCCAGCCTTGGAGGGTAGTGGAAGGTTTCTTGGAGGAAGGAGTGACTATACTAAGATGTGATGGATAAGTAGGAGTCAGGCTAAGGAAGGAATGGATAGCCAGGGGAATGATGACAATGTTCTAGGGGAGGGAGCAGCTTATGGGAAGACCCAGAAGTAAGAGAGAATAGTTCCTTTGGGGAACTTAAAATGCTTTAGAACAACTGGAGCATAGTCATGGGGTAGAGAAAGAGGGATGAGCTAGAGAGGTATGCAGGATCAGACTATGAAAGACAAGCCATTTTGAGGAGTTTGGACTTTCTCCCCAAGGCAGTGAGAATGACATATTTAGGTTTTAGGCTGAATGCAGGAAGACCCATTAAAAGGCAGTTACACTAATGTGGGCTAGAACTGATGATAGTTTAAATTAGAATAGAGGCAATGGATGTGGAGGTAGTTTTATTCATTCCTTCAGAAAATAAGTACTAAGCATGTTTTTTCTGCTAGGTGCTGTTCCAAGTGTTTGAGATATAGCTGTGACCCAGATAGAACTCTCTGCCCTCATGGAGCTTATAGTCTAGTGGAGGAGAAAGACTATACATAAGTAAATACATACTATGCTTAGATAGCGATAATTGCTAGGGAGGAAAACAAATTGGGAAAAGAAATGAGAGTATTAAGTGGGGAATTTTATAATAGAGTGACCAAGGAAGGTGTTACTGAGAAGGAAACATCGAAGCACACATCTGAATGAAGTGAGGATGCAAGCCATGTAGATATCTGAGGGAAGAGCATTATAGGCAGAAAAAAAACAGAATTGCACAGGTCTGAGATGAGAGATTGCCTGGTGTGTTGGAAGAACAGTGAGGAGGCCAATGTGGCTCATGGGGAGTAAGTGAGAGGAAGAATAATGAGATCAGAGAGAAAAAGGGATCCGAGCATGTAGGGCCTGATTGGTCATTATAAAGATATGATGGAGAGAAATAGTCAAAGCTCATAAGGAAGAATCAATAGGATTTGGGAATTGATGGGATATGGGAAGCGGTGAAGGAGGAAGGAATCTTGAGATAGGGAACTATCACTAAGATAAGGAACACAGTGCTCTCATAATATGAACGCTGTGACTTAATTTAAAAGAATAAAGCAGCTGGAGCAGGCAAGCATAGATACCTATTATTGTGTAAATCTCTCTTTTATGACAACCTTGGGGAAGAGGTAATATTTATTATACCCATTATGATGAGGGGGAAGTCTCTCATCTTAGAATGGGTTTTCCTTTGGTTTTGGTAGATCTCTAGTTAGGGACCGACTTTGTTCAGCAGCCAGGAAGATGCCTGAATGATGGAGCAGCAATGCTAGGCTAAATATGGATGGAGCCCTTAGGATATTGAAAAGTGCTCCCTGATACACAGTGCCACATGCTACACACACACACACACGCAGACACACACACACACACACACACACACACACACCATCTGCATTTTGTCTGTATCTTCAGTCTTTAAGATATCTGCTAAATCGCTGGTTGACATTACCATAGTTGAATAGTATAGCAGCTGCTCTACTGAGAGAGAAGTCACTTTGACTGTGTCTGTACTAAATGTGGCTTCAGGAGATTCATCCATCCATTGAATCCTCACTTACTGATGAACTTTTTAAGTATGCATGTAATGCCTGTGTTACAGAGATAACAATAACAGGCTCATTATCCCAGGTCTTAAGGACTTCAGAGTCTAATCAGGTGGATAAAGGAAAACAGGAATTATAGTTAGGCATGCCATAATCTTGGGTGTGAAGAAGGTATTAGAATACCGAGGAAGAGTTCCTCATATTCTAGATGAGGTTAGGCAAACTATTTTTTTGAGACTGGGTCCCACTCTGTTGCCCAGGCTAAAGTGCAGTGGCTGCAACCTCTGCCACCCAGGCTCAAGTGATCCTCCTGCCTCAGCCTCCCGAGGAGCTGGGACTACAAGCATGCGCCACTATGCCCGGCTAATTTTTGTATCTTTTTTGTAGAGATGGGGTTTTGCCATGTTGCCCAGGCTGGTCTTGAACTCCTGAGCACAAGCGATGCACCTGCCTTGGCCTCCCAAAGTGCTGGTATTATAGGCTTGAGCCACCACGCCCAGATGAGATCTTTCTATAGTAAGATACAAAGAGGGTTAAAAGGAGATAACGTGCTGAAAGGAGATAACATGCTCAATACAAATTTTATTAAGCTTTTTATGTGTTCTCCCTTTACTTCCAGTTTTATTTTTAGGTAGATGAGTAAATATGCCTCAAGGCCAACTGTCACTTTAGCACTAAGGTAAATAACTGGTTGAAGAATGCAGATGTTGATAGCCACACTTTATCCTTTGTAGTTGAAGATGACAGCCACTGACCAGCAGTTGCCGTCTAGCCAGCAGATCCCTACCAGTTGCACACACTGGTCCTTGGTTTGTAGCTGGAAACTCCAGGAACAATAGTCTTCCCTTATCCTCAGGGGATACATTTCCAAAACTCCCAGTGGATGCCTGTTTCAGTACCATGGTATCCAGCACCACGGACAGTACCGAACCCTATATATACCATGTTTTTCCTATATATACATACCTATAAAGCTTAATTTATAAATTAAGCACAGTAAGAGATTAACAACAACAATAATAGAACAACTATAACAATATGCTGTGACAAAAGTTTTGTGAATGTGGTTTCTTTCTCTCAAAATATCTTACTGTACTTGTACTCATGTTTTTCAGACCACAGGTAACTGAAACCTCAGAAAGCAAAACTGTGGATAAGGGAGGAGTCTGCATTGAGTTTGGCAGAGTTTGCACTTGACATCCTGTCTTCAGAAATAAATACATCAAGTGCTTGTCAATGCCCCCTAGGCTTATCTGCCTCTGTGATTTCTCTGAGTCCCCAGTGGTGCTGTGTCATTTGAAGTTGCATGCTAGCATGTCTTCAGAGTGTTTCTTTTGCAAATTCTGCATATCTTTGTTCAACTTACCACATAGCAGCTATTTGGGAATGCAAAGCAAAGGGAAAAAAGTATGTTTGAGAGAGCACTGATTAATATTACAATAGCTTATTAATATTACAAGTTTTTATTTATTTACTTTTTTTTTTTTTTGAGATGGAGTCTCACTCTGTCGCCCAGGCTGGAGTGCAGTGGCACGATCTCGGCTCACTGCAACCTCCGCCTCCCAGGTGCAAGTGATCCTCCTGCCTCAGCCCCCCTAGTAGCTGGGATTACAGGTATGCACCACCACGCTTGGCTAATTTTTGTATTTTTAGTAGAGATGGGGTTTCACCATGTTGACCAGGCTGGTCTCAAACTCCTCATGTGATCTACCTGCGTTGGCCTCCCAAAGTGCTGGGATTACAGGCACGAGCCACGGTGCCTGGCCTTATATTACAAGTTTTTAAAGCCTTAAGTGTGTCGAGTTTCCAGTGGTGTGAGTGAAAAAAGGGTCTGAAAAAAGGTAGTTTTAAATAATAAACCTATAGCATTAAAATGACGGGATCCGATTGTGTGGCAGTAAACAGGTTTTATAAGTGACAGCTTAAAATTTTATTCCTTAATCATTTTGCAGAGTGCTAAGGGTCAAAAATAATAAAAATACTTGTCTTTTGTTTGTCTGTTTGGTTTTTTTGAGAGAGAGGCTCACTCTGTTGCCCAGGCTGGAGTGCAGTGGCGTGATCACGGCTCATTGCAACCTCCGCCTCCCGGGTTCAAGTGATTCTTGTGCCTCAACCTCCCAGGTAGCTGGGATTACAGGTATGTACCACCACTCCTGGCTAATTTTTATATTTTTAGTTAGACAGGATTTCACCATGTTGGTCAGGCAGGTCTCAAACTCCTGACCTCAGTTGAGCTGCCTGCCTTGGCCTCCCAAAGTGCTGGGATTACAGGCATGAGCCACCGTGCCTGGCCAATAAAAGTACTTTTAATAAAGAAACAGTACTATGCCCCTCCCCTCCCTCCCCGCAAAAAAAAAAAAAAGTCTCTATAGCAGAAGAGCTCAACATCAGTGCAGTTATTACCTTGAGAAGCTCTTCCCTAGAAAATTATGACATTTTCAATCATAGAATTATAAGATTAAAAGGCTCTCCTGCCAGGCACAATGGCTCACACCCGTAATCCCAGTGCTTTGGGAGGCCAAGGTGGGCGGATCACTTGAGGTCAGAAGTTTGAGACCAGCCTGACCAACATGGCGAAACCCTATCTCTACCAAAAAATACAAAAATTGGCCGGGCGTGTTGGTATGCACCTGTAATCCCAGCTACTCAGGAGGCTGAGGCAGGAGAATCACTTGAACCTGGTAGGCGGAGGTTCCAGTGAGCTGAGATCACACCACTGCTTTCCAGCTTGGGCAAAAAAGTGAGACCCTGTCTCAAAATATAAATAAATAAAAGGCTCTCCAAGGCTTTGTTCTGAGGATTTGATTTAAAACATTGTTTCTCAGACTTTTTGCTTTAATGGATCTTTAAAATACACACGTGTGTGTACACACACACATACACACACATATACACCAACCTAAACTAACATCTGCTATCATCAACATACAAGAAAGAGTATTTTAACACCAAGAACATTGGAGACATATAATCTCTTTATAAAGAAACCAGTGTTTCCCAAGAACAAAATAGATAGTAATCTTACCCTGGTGAGTGAAATTATTAGTCTGAAGATTAGTGGTTGGGGAACTCATTCATCTCGACTGGTACGTTTAGATCCTATTTTGGGTTAGGATAAATTACCTTGGGATAGAATGAACTCGCAAATGATATTATCATATTAGCTGGAAGTATATTCAGGGGAATCTTAGTTGAATTGTAGTTTATGCTGCTGCTGCTGCTTTTTTTTAATTTTTGAGACAGAGTCTCGCTCTGTTGCCCAGGCTGGAGTGCAGTGGCAGAAACTTGACTCACTGCAACCTCCAGCTCCTGGGTTCAAGCAATTCTCCTGCCTCAGCCTCCTGGGTAGCTGGGACTACAGGTGTGCACCAGCACAGCCAGCTAGTTTTTGTATTTTTAGTAGAGGTGGGATTTTACCATCTTGGCTAGGCTGGTCTTGAACTCCTGACCTCAGGTGATCCACCTGCCTTGGCCTCCCGAAGTGCTGGGATTACAGGCATGAGCCACTCTGCCTGACCCACCCTGCTTCTTTTTTTTTTTTTTTTTTTGAGATGAAGTCTCGCTCTTCTTGCCCAGGCTGGAGTGCAATGGCGCGATCTTGGCTCACAGCAACCTCCACCTCCCGGGTTCAAGCAATTCTCCTGCCCCAGCCTCCCAAGTAGCTGAGAATACAGGCATGCACCACCTTGCCTGGCTAATTTTGTATTTTTTTTTTAGTAGAAATGAGGTTTCTCCATGTTTGTCAGGCTGGTCTTGAATTCCCAACCTCAGGTGATCTGCTCACTTTGGCCTCCCAGAGTGCTGGGATTACAGGCGTGAGCCCACTGTGCCTGGTCTACCCTGCTTCTTAGTAAGACTTTTAGTGTTTGCCTTGGCACCTTAAGATGGCCTTACCTATCCAGGTTCTTTGTACTTATTTCTCATCTTCTATATGAGATTGTAAACTCTGAGGTCAGAGATCTTACATTGGACAAATGTTTTAGTGCTTATCTTTTTGTATGTGTGGTAAAAAAAACATAAAATTTACCATCTTAAACCCTTCATTTTCAAGAGTAGAGTTCACTAGTATTTAATATATTTGCATTGTTGTGAAACACTTCTAAAGTTTTTCATTTTGCAACAGTTTTTCATTTTGCAAATCTGAAACTCTGTACTCATTAAAAAACTTTCCATCCTCTTCCCCAGTCCCTGGCAACCACCATTCTACTTTGTCTCTATGAATTTGACTTCTTTAGATACCTCATATAAATGGAATCATACAGTATTTGTCTTTTTCCGATGGACATATTTCATTTTGCCTAAAGTCCACAAGGCTCATTTATGTTGTAGCTTGTGTCAAAATTCTTTCCCCGCCTTTTTTTTTGAGACAGAGTTTCGCTCTTATTGCCCAGGCTGGAGTGCAATGGTGCCATCTCGGCTCACTGCAACTTCCACTTTCTGGGTTCAAGCAATTCTCCTGCCTCAGCCTCCTGAGTAACTGGGATTACAGGCGTATGCTACCACCCCCAGCTAATTTTTGTATTTTTAGTAGAGATGGGGTTTCTCCATGTTAGGCTGGTCTCGAACTCCTGACCTCAGATGATCCATCTGCCTCGGCCCCCCAAAGTGCTGGGATTACAGGTGTGAGCCACCGTGCCTGGCCAGAATTCTTTCATTTTTAAGGCTGAATATTCCATCTCATGCGTATACCACATTTTGCTTATCCATTCATCCATTGATGGACATTTTGGTTGCCTCCACTTATTGGCTATTATGAATAGTGCTGCTATGAACATTGGTGTGCAAATACCAATACCTCAGGGTCTCTTGAAATTTCATATGAGTTTTATAATTAATTTTTCTATTTCTGAAAAATGCTGCTGGGATTTTGATAGGACTTGCATCGAATCTGTAGATTGCTTTTGGTAGGATTAACATTTTAACAATACCAAGTCTTCCAATCCAGGAACATGGATGTCTTTCCATTTATTTGTGTCTTGAATTTCTTTCCACAATGTTTTATAGTCTTCAGCGTCCAAGTCTTTCACTTGCTCAGTTAGTTTTATTCCTAAGTGTATTTTATACTGTTATTAATGAGATTTTTAAATTTTTCCTTTTGAATTGCTCATTGTTAGTGTATATAAATGAAACAGATTTTTGCATATTGATTTTGAATCCTGCAACTTTGCTGACTTTGTCTATTCTAACAATTTTTTTGCAAACTCTTTAGGATTTTCTTTTTGTTTCCTTTTTTTTTTTTTTTTTTTTTGAGACGGAGTTTTACTCTCGTTGCCCAGGCTGGAGTTCAGGGGCACGATCTCATCTCACTGCAACCTCTGCCTCCCAGGTTCAAGTGATTCTCCTGCCTCAGCCTCCCAAGTAGCTTGGATTACAGGCGTGCACCACCACACTCAGCTAATTTTGTATTTTTAGTAGAGATGGGGTTTTACCATGTTGGTCAGGCTGGTCTTGAACTCCTGACCTCAGGTGATCTGCCCTCCTTGTCCACCAAAAGTGCTGGGATTACAGGTGTGAGCCACCGCGCCCGGCCCAGGATTGTCTATGTATTAGATCATGTTATCTGAAAACAGATAAATTTACTTTTTTTTTTTTTTTTGAGACGAATCTCTGTCGCCCAGGCTGGAGTGCAGTGGCGCGATCTTGGCTCACTGCAACCTCCGCTTCCTGGGTTCAAGCAGTTCTCTGCCTCAGCCTCCCAAGTGGCTGGGATTATAGGTGCCCGCCACCACGCCCAGCTAATTTTTTTGTATTTTTAGTAGTGATGGGGTTTCACCATCTTGGCCAGGCTGGTCTTGAACTCCTGACCTCATGATCCACCTGCCTTGGCCTCCCAAAGTGCTGGGATTACAGGCATGAGCCACTGCGCCTAGCCCAGATAAATTTTCTTCTTTTCCAATTTGCCTAATTGCACTAACTAGAACTTTTAACATTATGTTGAATAGAAGAAGTGAGGGTGTGCATGCTTGGCTTGTTCCTCATCTTAGAGAAAAGGCTTTTAGTCTTTCACCACTGAGTATGATATTATCTGTGAGGGTTTCATACATGGTCTTTATGATTTTAAGGCAGTTTCCTTCTATTTATAATTTGTTTGATGTTTTATCATAAAAGGGTGTTGTGTTGAATCTTGTCCAATGCCTTTTTTGCATCGAGATGGTCATCTTTTTGTCCTTATTCTGTTAAAGTGATGTGTTACATTGATTGATATTCATATGTTGAATCATACTTGCATTCCAGAAATGAGTCCTACTTATTGATGGTATGTAATTATTTTAACATGCTACTGAATTTGCCAGTATTTTGTTGAGGGTTTTTGCCTCAATACTCACAAAGAATATTCATCTGTAGTTATCTTTTCTTGTAATGTCTGCGTCTGGTTTAGTGTCAGGGTAATGCTGGCATCATAGAATGAGCTTGGAAGTGTTCCCTCCTCCTCAGTTTTTGGAAGAGTTTGAGAAAACTTGGCATTCATTATTTTTTAATGTTTGGTAGAATTCTCCAGTGAAGCCATCTGGTCCTGGGCTTTTCTTTGTTGGAAGGTTTTTGGTTACTGATTTAATCTCGTTACTCACTGTTTTTTTTTCAGCTTTTCTATTTCTACATGATACAGTCTTGGTAAGTTGTGTGTTTCTAAGAATTTATCCATGGCCGGGCGTGCTGGCTTGCGCCTGTAATCCCAGCACTTTGGGAGGTTGAGGTGGGCGGATCAGGAGGTCAAGAGATCGATACCAGCCTGGCCAACATGGTGAAACCCCATCTCTATTAAAAATACAACAATTAGCTGGGCATGGTGGCACATCTGTAGTCCCAGCTACTTGGGAGGCTGAGTCATGAGAATTGCTGAAGCCTAGGAGGCAGAAGTTGCAGTGAACTGAGATGGCACTACTGCACTCCAACCTGGCAACTGAGCGAGACTCTGTCTCAAAAAAAAAAAAAAAAGAAAGAAAGAATTTATCCATTTCTTCTAGGTTATCCAGTTTGTTGGTGTGCGTTTGTTTATAGTAGTCTCTTATAATCCTTTTTATTTCTGTGACATCAGTTATAATTTCCCCTTTCATTTCTGATTTTATTTTATATTATTTACTTATGTATTTTTTTTTCTTTTCTTTAAGGTTGAGTCTCACTCTGTTGCCCAGGCTGGAATGTAGTAGCATGATCTCAGCTCACTGCAACCTCCGCCTCCCAGCTTCAAGCGATTCTTCCTGCGTCAGCCTCCTGAGTAGCTGGGACTACAGGCGTGTGCCACCTTGTCTGGCTAAGTTTTCTATTTTTAGTAGAGATGGGGTTTCACCATGTTGGCCAGGCTGGTCTTGAACTCCTGACCTCAGGTCATCCGCCCACCTCAGCCTCCCAAAGTGCTGAGATTACAGGCATGAGCCACCATGCCTGGACCTTTCTTCTTTTTTAATGTATGCTTTTACAACTATAAATTGACCTCTTAACACTGCTTTTCCTGTATTCCGTAAGTTTTGGTATGTTTTCCTTTTTATTTGTCTCAAGGTATTTTCTAACTTCTCTTGTGACTTGTTTGATCCTGTGGCTGTTTATGAGTGGATTGTTTAATTTTCACATATATGTGGATTTTCCAGTTTTCCTTGTGCCATTGATTTCTAGTTTCATTTCATTGTCATTAGAAAAGATACTTTGTGGCTAGGTGCAGTGGCTCACGCCTGTAATCCCAGCACTTTGGGAGGTTGAGGCAGGCGAATCATGAGGTCAGGAGATCGAGACCATCTTGGCCCTGGGAGGCAGAGGTTGCAATGAGCTGAGATCACGCCACTGCACTCCAGCCTGGCAACAGAGCAAGACTCAGTCTTTAAAAAAAAAAAGAAAAAGAAAGAAAAGATCCTTTGTGTGATTTTAGTCTTCTTGAATTTGTTAAGATTTGTTTTGTGGCCTAACATTGGTCTGTCATAGAGAATTTTCCATGTGCACTTGAGAAGAATGTATATTCTACTGTTGTTGGGTAGAGTTCTCTATGTATGTCTATTAGGTCCAGTTGGTGTATAATGTTGTTCAGGTCCTCTCTTTCCATGTTGACCTTCTGTCTGGTTGTTCTGTCCATTATTTAAAGTGGAGTTTTGAAATTCTCTAGTATAACTGTGTTGCTCTTTTACCTTTCAATTCTGTCTAAGTTTTTATTTCATATATTTAGGAGCTCTGGTGTTTGGTGCATAGATATTTATTATTGTTATATCTTCCTAGTTTACCCTTTTATCATTATATAATGTCGCTTTTTATCTTTTGTGAGAGTTTTTTACTTAAAATCGATTTTGTCTGACATTAATATAGCCATTCCTGCTCTCTTCTGGTTACCATTTGCATGGAGTATCTTTTTCCAAACTTTTCCTTTCAATCTGTGTGTCCTTAGATCTAAAGTGAGTCTCTTGTAGACAGCATATAGTTGGATCCTTTTTAAACTCCAGTCAATATATGACTTTACATTTAAAGTTAATTACTGGCCCAGCATGGTGGCTCATGCCTGTAATTCCAACACTTTGGGAGGCCAAAACAAGAAGATCGCTTGAGGCCAGGAGTTAGAGACGAGCCTCGGCAACATAGAGAAGACCCCATTTCTACAGAAAAAATGTATTTTTTTAATTAGCCAGATGTTGTGGCATGCACCTGTAGTCCCAGCTACCCAGGAGGCTGAGGCAGGATTGCTTGAGCCCAGGAGGTCAAGGCTGCACTGAACCATGATAGTGCCACTGCACTGTAACCTGGGCAACAGCATGCGAGCCTATCTTAAACAAAACATAAACTACCAATAGGGAGGGAAGGACTTACTATTGCCATTTTGTTAATTGTTTTTGGTATATTTTGTAGCTTTTTTGTCCTTTTATTTTTTACTGCCTTTTTTGTGTTTTGTTGATTTTTTTGTAGCAATATATGTTGATTCTCTTCTCATTTCCTATTATATATATTCTATAGATACTTTGTGTTTACTGTTGTAATTACATAAACCATTTTTAAAGTTACAGCATTCTGTTTTAAATTGTTAAAAACTTCATTCACATACAGAAAACTACTTCTTTCAAGTTTCTGCTGAGAAATCTGGTGATTATCTTTGGAAACTCCCTTGTATGTGATGAATCGCTTTTCTTTTGCTGCTTTGAATATGTTCTCTGCCTTTGACTTTAGATAATTTAATTATAATGTATCTTTGTGATCCTCTCTGGATTTATCCTTGTTGAAGTCCTTTGAGGTTCTTTAGTGTGCATATCCATTTATCTTCTTAGATTTGGGAAGCTTGCAGCTGTTACTTCTTCAAATAAGCTCTCTGCCACTTTGTCTCTCCCTCTTCTCCTTCTGAGTTTTCATAATGTGCATTTCAGAATGGGTTGTCCTGATAGTGCCCTATAAGTTCTTTATGTACTCTTTGCCAATCTGTTTCCTTTTTGCTCCTGTGACTCTACCTTTTTTTTTTTTTTTTTTTTTTTTGACAGAGTCTTGCTCTGTCACCAGGCTGGAGTACATGCAGTGCAGTAGCGCGATCTTGGCTCACTGCAACCTCTGCCTCCTGGGTTCAAGTGATCCTCCTGCCTCAGCCTCCTGAGTAGCTGGGACTACAGATGCTCACCACCATGCCCAGCTAATTTTTGTATTTTTAGTAGAAACGGGGTTTCACCATGTTGGCCAGGATGGTCTCAGTCTCTTGACCTTGTGATCCACCTGCCTCGGCCTCCTAAAGTGCTGGATTACAGATGTGAGCCACCACACCTGGCTGACTCTACTTTCTTTTGCCTGATTAAACCTGCTGTTGAACCTCTCTAATGAATTTTTCCGTTCAGTTATTGAATTTTTTAAGGTCCCAAATTTCTGTTTGGATCTTTTTCATTGTTTCTCTTTTTATTCATGCATTGTTTCCTTCATTTCATTTAGTTTTGTATCTGTGTTCTAGCTCATTGAGCATCTATAACAGTTATTTTAAATTCTTTGTCATGCAGCTCACAGATCTGCATTTCTTTTTTTTTTTTTTTTTTTTTTTGAGACGGAGTCTCGCGCTGTGTCACCCAGGCTGGAGTGCAGTGGCGCGATCTCGGCTCACTGCAAGCTCCGCCTCCCAGGTTCACGCCATTCTCCTGCCTCAGCCTCCGAGTAGCTGGGACTACAGGCACCCGCCACCACGCCCGGCTAGTTTTTTGTATTTTTAGTAGAGACGGGGTTTCACCATGTTAGCCAGGATGGTCTCGATCTCCTGACCTCGTGATCCGCCCGTCTCGGCCTCCCAAAGTGCTGGGATTACAGGCTTGAGCCACCGCGCCCGGCCTACAGATCTGCATTTCTTTAGGGCCTGTTTCTGGAGTTATATTTTATTGCTTTAATTCAGCCATATTGCCCTGTTTATTTGTATGCCTTATAATCTCTTGCTGGGCTTTAAGAACCTAAACCAACCATCTCTCCAGTCTTTGTATAGTGACTTTGCAGAGGAAGACCTTTACCAATTATCCTGGCTGTTGGTTCTAGGATCGCTCAACCTTTTTCTGACCTCTTGCTCCCCCTGATGTCTGCCTATGGAACTTCAGTGCTAACATCCTGCTCTCCTCTGTTTTCAGTGTCTTCTGTACTCTGGAACCTGTCCATGAGTGCTCACCACTCATATCTCACATGACATGATTCTGAGTCATGTGAGATAGAAACCAGTCTCTCAGGAATCCCCAGACAAGCCAGAATGTTGGACACATAGTCAACTCTTTTGTTTCCAGAAGGAGTAGACCCAGTATAGGGGGGTTTCCTCCAACTTTCTCTGCACTATGCCACATAAGAAAAAGGACATGAAAGGACATGCCAAACACTGTGAAATTTCCTATCCCTTTTGCTGTAATCTCCTTTTGGTTTTACAGTGGCCTGGTGCTGTAGCTTCTCAGCTTTTCTTCAGAGCTCTCACACAAAGGTATTCTGGTCCATATATTGTTGTTAACACACTAAACACACTCTTGCTCTCTTGACTTTGCTCATATTGTTCCTATCTAGGAAGAGTCTCCACACTGCCTCTCACTCATTCATTTGTTCAGTAAATAATCTGAATATTTATTTGGCATACTGTTGGCTCTGGAAATATAGTGAAAAATGCACAGTACCTGACTTCTCTGTGTCTTTGTTGGGGAAGGATCTGTTGCTTCCTAATCTACCATCTTGTTGATACTACTTCTCTAATGATTTTTATTTTATTTTTATTTTTATGATTTTTCCAGACAGAGTCTCACTCTGTCACCCAGGCTGGAGTGCAGTGGCATGATCTTGGCTCACTGCAACCTCCACCTCCCAGGTTCAAGTGCTTCTCCTGCCTCAACCTCCCAAGTAGCTGGGATTACAGGTGCGCACCACCATGCCTGGCTAGTTTTTATATTTTTAGTAAAGATGGGGTTTCACCATGTTGGCCAAGCTGCTCTCGAACTCCTGACCTCAAGCGATACACCTGCCTTGGCCTCCCAAATTGCTGAGATTACAGGTGTGAGCCACCATGCCTGGCCATGATTTTTATTTTTAAAGCATTTTATTTAGCATTGGAGATATGAGGAAATGGTAGCTGCCCTGAAATAACTTCCTTTTTGGCTGGGAAGACAGGATTTATAAATTAAAACTATCAATATTTGGTAGACTATAGTAAGTGAGGGGTTTGTGCCATAATCCCAAAAGAAACAATCCTGCATGTTAAAATCTCGAAAGATCAAAATCCCCTAAAGTGTAAAATCCCCAAAATTGTAATCTTGAAAGATGAAAATCCTGAAAATGTAGTTCTGGGAAAAAAATTATTTTAAATTATTTAAAAGACATTTACTTACTTTTTGTTTATTTTTAGAGACAGGGTCTCACTATGTTGCCAAGGCTGGAATGCAGTGGCTATTCACAGGTGTGATCATAATGCACTACAGCCTCGAACTCCTGGGCTCAAATGAGCCTCCTGACTCTGCCTCCCAAGTAACTGGGACTACAGGCACACACCACCATGTCCAGCTTATTTACCTTTTTTTTTTTTTTTTTTTTTTTTGAGATGGAGTTTTGCTCTTGTTGCCCAGGCTGGAGTTCAATGGCGCGATCTCGGCTCACTACAACCTCCGCCTCCTGGGTTCAAGCGATTCTCCTGCCTCAGCCTCCCGAGTAGCTGGGATTACAGGCATGCGCCACCACCCCTGGCTAAGTATATATTTTTAGTAGAGACAGTGTTTCTCCATGTTGGTCAGGCTGATCTCGACCTGCAACCTTAGGTGATCTGCCTGCCTTGGCCTCCCAGAGTCCTGGGAGTACATGCGTGAGCCACCGTGCCTGGCCTATTTACATTTTTAAAGGGAATTTATTTGAGAAACATATAAAAACATAACAGAAAGGCTGAGCGCAGTGACTCACACCTCTAATCCCAGCACTTTGGGAGGCTGAGGCAGGTGGATCACTTGAGGTCAGGAGTTCAAGACCAGTCTGACCAACATGGTGAAACCCCATCTCTACTAAAAAATACAAAAATTAGCTGGGCTTGGTGGCATGTGCCTGTAATCCCAGCTACTCAGGAGGCTGAGGCAGGAGAATCGCTTAAAACTGGGAGGCGGAGGTTGTGGTGAGCCAAGTTGTGCCATTGCACTCCAGCTTGGGTGACAGAGCGCGACTCCATCTCAAAAAACAAAACAAAACAAAACAAAAAACAAAAAAAACCCCAGAAATCTTCATAAGTTACTTTATACAATAAAATAGGTAATAATATATTTTTACAAACATAAACTCACTCAAGTATATTAATAGTAGTTATACAGATATAGCAGTTATGAGCAGATGAACCATATTCATAAAGAAATAAGTCAAAAAATGAAATGTATAAATATATATCACTGTAGTTGGTAATTGTGTGTACCCAGCTTTATAACTGTGGTCTTCTGGAATACCATGATGGATAACGTAAGTCTTTTGATGAAATTGATCAAAACCATCATTGGCCGGGCACAGTGGCTCACACCTGTAATCCCAGCATTTTGGGAGGCTAGGACAGGTGGATCATGAGGTTAGAAGTTTGAGACCAGCCTGGCCAACAGAATGAAACCCCATCTCTACTAAAAATACAAAAAATTAGCTGAGCATGGTGGTGGGTGCCCGTAATCCCAGCTACTTGGGAGACTGAAGAGAATCGCTTGAACCTGGGAGGCAGAGGTTGCAGTGAGCAGAGATGGTGCCCCTCACTCCAGCCTGGGCGACAGTATGAGACTCCGTCTCAAGAAAAAAACAAAAGAAACAAACAAAAAAAAAACCCTGCAACATATGCAGTTGCCTAAAGAGAAAAACAAATTTTTAAACAATCATTTAGAAAATTGTTTGTTTGTTTGTTTGTTTGTTTATTTATTTTGAGACAGAGTCTCACTATTTATTTATTTATTTATTTATTTTGAGACAGAGTCTCACTCTGTCGCCCAGGCTGGAGTGCAGTGGCACAATCTCGGCTCACCGCAACCTCCGCCTCCCAAGTTCAAGCGATTCTTGTGCTTCAGCCTCCTAAGAAGCTGGGACTACAGGCGCACACCACCATGCCTGGCTGATTGTATTTGTTTATTTATTTTTTGAGATGGATTTTCGCTCTTGTTGCCCAGGCTGGAGGGCAATGGTGCAACTTTGGCTCACTGCCACCTCCGCCTCCCAGGTTCAAGCGATTCTCCTGCCTCAGCCTCCCAAATAACTGGGATTACAGGCACCCGCCACCAGGCATGGCTAATTTTTGTGTTTTTAGTAGAGACCAGGTTTCACTATGTTTGTCAGGCTGATCTTGTACTCCTGACCTCAGGTGATCCGCCCGCCTCGGCTTCCCAAAGTGCTGGGATTACAGGCATAAGCTACCACACCCGGCCGATTTTTTGTATTTTTATTAGAGACAGGGTTTTGTCATGTTGCCCAGGCTTGTCTTGAACTCCTGAGCTCAGGTACTCCGCCTGCCTTGGCCTCCCAGACTGCTAGGATTGCAGGTGTGAGCCACAGCACTCAGCCTATTTCTTTTAAAGATATTGTTTTGCTTTGTTACCCAGATTGGACCTGAACTCCTGGGCTCAAACGAACCTCCCAGCTCAGCATCCCAAGCGGCTGAGACTACAGGCACATGCCATTGCACCCAGCTGAAAAATTCTATGTTCCACAAATGCAGATACACAGAAAAGACATCTCTTTATTTATTGAGGAAGTTTCGACCTTTTTTTTCTGACATGCACAATGCTTACACAGAAAGCCAACATGATAATGCACTTTTTTGGAGTCATATTTACAAAATACATAAAACAAATTGTAACTCCGTAAAAGTATATAATTTATACTTTTAGTACTGGAAATGATGCAAAGCTGAAATATATAGCACAGTGAATTGTAAAAAATAGTGCTAGCAAAGTTACTGACTAGTTCAAAAGTAATTATGTGCATGGTAGGATAAGAAGACATATACTTAGCCAGGCGTGGTGGCCCACACCTGTAGTCCCAGCTACTCGGGAGGCTGAGGCAGGAGAATCACTTGAACCCAGGAGGTGGAGGTTGCCGTGAGCCAAGATGGCTGGGTGCAGTGGCACATAACCTGTAGTTCTAGCTGGTTGAGACAGAGGCAGAAGGATCAGTTGAACCCAGGAGTTTGAGGCTGTAATACACTATGCTTATGTCTGTGAATAGCCACTGCACTGTGGCCTGGGCAACACAGCGAGATTCCATCATATATATATAACATATTCAAATATATAGTATTTATATATAATATATAGTATTCATACATATAGTATTTATGTGAATAAATAAATAAGCTGACTAAATAGTGGAATAAAAAACTTGAGGAAAAACCCAAAAACTGGAAATAAAATTTAACTTCTGAAAAATGTATTACAGGAATAAATTCTGGGCAGTTAGTTGCATAGAGGTTGTCCATAAGACCTGGCTGACTTTCGCAGTAATTTAACTATATTTTGAAGTCCTACCTCACAATGAATAGCTGTGATTGAAATGAAAAATAGGTTTTTTTTCTTTTAGGGCATGGCTCTCCTTATAGAATACATTCACATTTGACATTCACCAACATGATATACACAGACATGAGCATTTCCTATTAAATTTGCCCATCTTTTGTGCCATACTTCTATGTTGTTTTAGGTACACAGAAATCCATTCCATGTGAAATCATATACAGACCACAGATTTGGCACAAATAATACTGGTGATTGAACAGCAACACCATTGTGTATGTGTTTTGTTTTGTTTTGTTTTGTTTTGAGACAGTCTCACTCTGTCACCCAGGCTGGAGTGCAGTGGCGTGATTTCAGCTCACTGCAACCTCCACCTCCTGGGTTCAAGTGATTCTCCTGCCTCAGCCTCCCAAGTAGCTGGGACTACAGGTGTGAGCCACCACACACAGCTAAGTATGTGTTTTCTTATCCTACCATGCACATAATTATTTTTGAACCAGTCAGTAATTTTGCTAGTTCTTTTGGGCAAATGTGGCTTTAATTCATTAAAAGCTCCTGGAATTTTATCAGCTGGAAGGAATGCCAGTGTGGACGAGTGATGCATTTTTATTTTTATTTTCTTATTAGAGACACGGTCTTGCTCTGTCACCCAGGCTGGAGTGCAGTGGCACGATCTCAGCTCACTACAACCTCTGCCTCCCAGGTTCAAGTGGTTTTCCTGCCTCAGCCTCCTGTGAGTAGCTGGGATTACAGGTGGGCACCACCACACGTGGCTAATTTTTGTATTTTTGGTAGAGGCAGGGTTTTGCCATGTTGGCCAGGCTGGTCTTGAACTCCTGACCTCAGGTAATCCACCCTCCTTGACCTCCGGAAGTGCTGGAATTTCAGGCATAAGCCACTGCCCCTAGCCAAATGATGCATTTTTAAACGGAAGTGTTCGTTGTTATTGTGTTATGTGACTAATCTACTCATCTGAATTTTCTGCCAAATGCAAGTAAAAACAGGATGGGAATAGTTCCACCTAGTATGATACAAGTAACATGCTGCAGCTACCCTGCTTACGATAAAAAATGAACTTCCCCAGAATTCAGCTTTCAGGATTTCAACGTGCTGAATTTTAATCTTCCAGGATTGTGATTTTCAGGATTTTAGATGTTAGGGATTTTTAGACGTTAGAGATTTTGATCTTTCAGGATTATGGCATTTGAGATTGTGTTTTTAGGGATTATGATTAGCACTGGTATGTGAACAACCTATAAATGCAATAAGAGCTCGGAGTAGGACTTCATAAGTAGATGGGCCTTCAACCTAGAATCGAAGAAAGAATAAGCTTCTCTGAATGGTAAGCTTCTTGAAGGCAGGAACTGTGTCTTTTTTTTTAAACTATAATATTTCTAGGGCCCACAGAATGCCCAATAGATATCCAAATTGTTTACTGAACAAATGGATGAGCAGAAGGGAAGTACAAGAGACCCTTCCGGGTTGGGGGGTTAGTATGAACAAAGGTGAGAAGGCAAGAGTGTGGTTAGTTTGGGAGTCAGACAATGAGTAATTTAGTTTGTCTACATTGCAAGGAGCCTATGGGGCCTATGGGAAATACTCAGAAATAGTTGGAGAAGATGACAGGGGCCAGATAGTGAAAAACTTTTGGTTGGGTTTTTTTTTTTTTTTTTTGAAACAAGGTCTACAAGGTCTTGCTCTGTCACCCAGGCTGAAGCGCAGTGGCAAAATCATAGCTCACTCCAACCTCGACCTCCTTGGCTCAAACAGTCGTCCTGCATAGCTAGGACTACAGGTATGCACCACTCTGCCAAGCCAATATTTAATTTTTTTCCTGACTTCATAGTAGCAGAATTTTATTTAATTAAAAATGTTTTTTAAAAATTAGACATTACAGATTCAGAACCCACTATTTCAATTAACTGAAGAAAAATAGGAGGTTGGGCTAAGACTTTGACAAATTATATTGTAAATCCATCCACAGTGTTATAAAATGAAAAGAACAAAAATAACAATAGTTTACACATGTCTTTAAAAAAGCAAGTTTAGAAAAAGACCAGATTAAATCAAGCCTAACCCTGTAAATTATAAAAGAAAGAACCTTGAGATTCATCCAGCTGCTCACTTCCTCCTCTCTTTCCTGTTTCCGTGTAGTCAGCCACTACTGTTGGTTCTTCAAAACTCCTTTTATGTGCCAGCTTCTCTAAGAAAACTTTACTGACCCAAGGTCTCATAAGATACCATTACTGTGTTCTTCCAAAATCTCTATTATAGCACTTCTTATTTTTTTAATGTTAATAATCAATTCATTATACTGATATTTACATTATGGTATTTGCTGAGACAAACTGCAGAAGGTATTGCAGAGTTCTTTTTTATTTTATTTTATTTCAATAGTTTTTGGGGAACAGATGATTTTTGGTTACATGGATAAGTTCTTTAGTGGCAATTTCTGAGATTTTGGTGCACCCATCACCTGAGCAGTGTACACTGGTACCTACTGTGTATTCGTTTATCCCTTACCCCTCTCACCTTACCCTCCAAGTCCCCTAAATCCATTATATCATTCATATGCCTTTGCATCCTCATAGCTGAGCTCCCACTTATGAGAACACACGATGTTTGGTTTTCCATTCCTGAGTTACTTCACTTAGAGTAATGGTCTCCACCTCCATCCAGGTTGCTGCAAATGCCATTATTTCATTCCTTTTTATGACTAAGTAGTATTCCATGGTACATATATTCCACATTTTCTTTATCCACTCGTTGTTTGATAGGCATTTTTGTTTCATTTATCTTTTGTATTTTTTTTTGGTTTCAATTTATTTTGGGTCTGTTCTGATCTTTGTTACTCTTTTCTTCTGCTGTGTTTGGCTTTGGTTTGTTATTTCTCTAGTTCCTTGAGGTGTGACCTTAGACTGTCTATTTATGCTCTTTCAGACTTTTTGAGACAAGGCCTGGCCCTGTTGCCCAGACTGGAGTGCAGTGTCACAATCTTGGCTCATTGCAACCTCCGCCTCCTGGGCTCAAGCTGTCTTCCCACCTCAGCCTCCAAAGTAGCTGGGACTACAGGCATATGCCACCACACCGAACTAATTTTTGTATTTTTTGTAGAGACAAGGTTTGCCATGTTGCCCAGGCTGGTCTCAAACTCCTTAGCTCAAGTAATCCACCGGTCTCAGCCTTCCAAAGTGCTAGGAGTATAGGCATAAACCACTGCACCGGGCCTCTTTTGGACTTTTTGATGTAGACATTAAATGCTATGAACTTTTCTCTTAGCACCGCTTTTGCTATGTCCCAGGGGTTTAATCATTTGTGTCACTATTATCATTTAGTTCTAAGAATTTTTAAAATTTCCATCTTGATTTCATTGTTGACCCAAAGATTATTCAAGAACAGATTATTTAATGTCCATAGTTTTGAGGGTTCCTTTTGGAGTTAATTTCCAGTTTTATTCCACTGTGGTCTGAGAGGATACATGATATACTTTGATTTTCCTAAATTTATTTAGACTTGTTTTGTGACCTATCATATGGTCTATCTTGGAGAATGTTCCATGTGCTGATAAAAGAATATATATTCTGCAGTGGTTTAGATCCATTGTTGGGGAGCTAGTGTGGTCTTTTAAGGGTGTTATAGAACCTTGTTTTGTTTTATTAGCAGAATTACTTTTCTGATTCCTTCTCATCTGGGTAGACTATTTCAGTGGAAAAATCTGGAACTCAAAGCCTGCTGTTCAGATTTATTTATACCACAGAATGATCCCTTGATGTGGTGCTCTGCCCCCTTACCCTGGGAATAGGGCTTCCTGAGAGCTGGACTGCAGTGATTATTATTGCTCTTTTGGGTCTAGCTACCCAGTGGAGCTACCAGGCCCTGGGCTGGTGCTGGGGAATATCTGCAAAGAGTCCTGTGATATGATTCATCTTCAGGTCTCCTAGCCATGGATAACAGCACCTGCTCTGGTGGAGGTAACAAGGGAGTGAAGTACACTCTGTGAGAGTCCTTGGTTGCAGATATGTTTAGCGGGCTGGCTCTCTCAAATGCTGGTTATGCTAGCAGCGAAACTGTCATGTGGATAGACGCAGGACTTCTGGTTAGCCAAGATGTTGCAGGCAGTGGAATTATCCAGTTTGCCATTGATGGGCATTTAGGTTGGTTTTGTCTTTGCTATTGTGATTACTGCTGCAATGAACATATGCATGCATGTGTCTTTATGGTAGAGTGATTTATATTCCTTTAGGTACGTACCCAATAATGGGATTGCTGGGTTAAATAGTAGTTCTGTTTTAAGTTCTTTGAGAAATCACCAAAGTGCTTTCCACAGTGGCTGAACTAATTTACATTCCCACCAGTATTGTATAAGTGGTCCCTTTTCTCCACATCTTTGCCATCATCTGTGATGTTTTTGACTTTTAAATAATAGCTTTCTAACTGCTGTGAGATAGTATCTTATTGTGGTTATTTGCATTGCTCTAATGATTAGTGATGCTGAGCATTTTTTTCATATGCTTCTTAGCCGCAATATGTCTTCTTTTGAAAAATGTATGTTCGTGTCCTTTGCCTACTTTCTGATAGAGCTGTTTGTTTTTTTGCTTGTTAATTTAAGTTCCTTATAGCTTCTGGATATTAGACCTTTGTCAGATGCATAGCTTGCAAATATTTTCTCCCATTCTGTGGGTTGTCTATTTACTCTGCTGATAGGTTTTGTCATTGTTGTTGTTCTTTGCTATGCTCTTTAATTAGGTGCCATTTGTCAATTTTTGCTTTTGTTGCAATTGCTTTTGGTGTCTTTGTCATGAAATCTTTGCCAGGGCCAGTGTCCAGAATGGCATTTCCTAGGTTTTCTAGAGCTTTTATAGTTTTAGGTTTTACTTTTAAGTCTTTAACCCATGTTGAGTTGATTTTTGTAGATGGTGTAAGGAAGGAGTCCAGCTTCAATCTTCTGCATATGGCTAGCCAGTTATCCCAGCACCATTTATTGAATAGGGAGTCCTTTCCCCATTGCTTTTGTCAACTTTGTTGAGTATCGGATGGTTGTAGGTGTGCAGTTTTATTTCTGGGCTCTTTATTCTGTTCCATTGGACTGTGTGTCTGTTTTTATATCAGTACCATGCTTTTTTGGTGACTGTGGCCTTAAAGTATAGTTTGAAGTTGGGTAAAATTGATGCCTCCAGCTTTGTTCTTTTGCTTATGATTACCTTGGCTATTCAGGCTCTTTTTTGGTTCCATATGAATTTTAGAATAGTTTTTTTTCTAATTAGAAGAATGTCATTGGTAGTTTGATAGGGATAGCACTGAATCTGTAGATTGCTTTGGGCAGTATGGCCATTTTAACAATATTGATTCTTCTTATCCATGAGCATAAAATATTTTTCCATTTGTGTTATCTCTGATTTCTTTGAGCAGTGTTATAATTCTTGCTGTAGAGATCTTTCACCTCCCTGATTAGCTGTATTCCTAGGTATTTTGTTTCTGTGTGTGTGTGTGTGTGTGTACGTGTGTGTGTCTGTTGTGAATGAGATTATGCTCTTCATTTGGCACTCAGTTTGATACTCAGTATAGAAATGCTACTGATTTTTGTACATTGATTTTGCACCCCGAAATTTTGCTGAAGTTGTTTATAAGATCTAGGAACTTTTGGCCAGATATGATGGGGTTTTCTAGGTATAAAATTATTTCGTATTTTGTATTTTTATTTATCGATATATTTTTTCTTATGCTACCTTGTCCAAGATCTAGTTATAACGTTATATCATCTGCAAATATAGTTTGACTTCTTCTCTTCCTATTTGGATGCTTTTATTTCTTTTTCTTGCCTGATTGCTCTGGTTAGGAATTCCAGTGCTCTGCGGAGTAGGAGTAGTGAGAGTGAGCATTCTTGTCTTGTTCCAGTTCTCAGGTGGAATGCTTCTAACTTTTACCCATACCGTATGATGCTGGCTGTGGGTTTGTCATAGGTGGCTGTTAATTATTTTGAGATATGTTCTTTCAGTGCCTAGTTTGTTGAGGATTTTCAACATGAAGTGATGTTGAATTTTATCAAAAGTCTTTTCTGCATCTATTGAGATGATCATGTGTTTTTTATTTTTAGTTCTGTTTATGTAGTCAGGGTGTCCTATTTCAGAGCCTTTGGGTACTGCTTTGTGAAGAAAGACCTGGTGTTCTCTATGAGCCAGAAAAAACCCTGCTTTTTCAGCTCCCTTCCAGCTTACTCTACCTATGTCTGTTAACTGTTTTCTTACTCAATTTGTATTGTATTGTATTTATTTATTTTAGATACAGAGTGTCACTCTGTCACCCAGGCTGGAGTGCAATGGTGTAATCATAACTCACAACAGCCTGGAACTCCTGGGCTCAAGTGCTCCTCTCACCTCAGCCTCCTGAGTAGCTAGGACTACAGGTACACATTACCATGCCCAGCTAATTTTTTTATTTTTTATTTTTGTAAAGATGGTCTCACCATCTTCCTCAGACTGATCTTGAACTTCTGGGCTCAAGCAGTCCTCTCACCTTGACCTCCCAAAGTGCTAGGATTACAGGCATGAGCTACTATGCCCAGCCAATTTATATCCTTTCATAAACTTTTACTTTACCTACCTTTTGTTAGCTTGGATTTTCCGTTTTTTTTTTTTTGGTTTTTGGTTTTTGGTTTTTTTTGTGAGATGGAGTCTCGCTCTGTCCCCCGGCTGAAGTGCAGTGACGCGATCTCGGCTCACTGCAAGCTCCGCCTCCCGGGTTGACGCCATTCTCCTGGCTCAGCCTCCCCAGTAGCTGGGACTACAGTCGCCCGCCACCACGCCCGGCTAATTTTTTGTATTTTTTTTTTTAGTAGAGACGGGGTTTCACCGTGTTAGCCGGGATGGTCTCGATTTCCTGATCTCGTGATCCGCCCGCCTCGGCCTCCCAAAGTGCTGGGATTACAGGCGTGAGCCACCGCGCCCGGCCTGTTTTGTTTTGTTTTTTAAGATGGAGTCTCGCTCTGTCACCAGGCTGGAGTGCAGTGGCGCAATCTCAGCTCACTGCAGCCTCCGCCTCCCAGGTTCAAGTGATTTTCCTGCCTCAGCCTCCCGAGTAGCTGGGACTACAGGCGCCCACCAACATGCCCAGCTAATTTTTTGTATTTTTTTAGCAGAGACGTGGTTTCACCATGTTGGCCAGGATGGTCTCGATCTCTTTACCTCGTGATCTACCCGCCTCGGTCTCCCAAAGTGCTGGGATTACAGGCATAAGCCACCGCGCCCGGCCAGATTTTCCAGTTCTTAAAATAACAGTTGTGTTTACTTCCCAGTTCCTTCCATTTTCCATACTTGACTAACCTAGCAAATCTAAATTACAATTAAATCGGCTTTCATGACTGCATTTCGGAATCTTGTAATGGAAATGTTAATGGCATCAGCATTCGTTTAAGTTGGCTAAAGCCTCCTTTGCATGCTAAATGTGTGTTTGTCATCCTTCCATCTCATCCACCCATCCAAAAGTCATTATTAAATCTTTCCCCCTCTGGGATGTACCAGGCAAATGTAAGACACAGCACCCGGTGGTAAGGAAACTGTATTCTCTAACCTAATGATTGCCCCTTTGATGGTGGGTAGAGACCCAGATTGAAGACTAGTGGTGGTTTGGGCTTAGAATGATTCATCTCCTTAAGAATCATCAGCCTTGGCCGGGCGCGGTGGCTCAAGCCTGTAATCCCAGCACTTTGGGAGGCCGAGACGGGCGGATCACGAGGTCAGGAGATCGAGACCATCGTGGCTAACACGGTGAAACCCCGTCTCTACTAAAAAAATACAAAAAACTAGCCGGGCAAGGTGGCGGGCGCCTGTAGTCCCAGCTACTCGGGAGGCTGAGGCAGGAGAATGGCGTAAACCCGGGAGGCAGAGCTTGCAGTGAGCTGAGATCTGGCCACTGCACTCCAGCCTGGGTGACAGAGTCAGACTCCGTCTCAAAAAAAAAAAAGAATCATCAGCCTTTCATCTTTCCTTATTACCATCTCTCCATTTCTACTCTTACATTATTTTTTTCTTTCCTATTTATTGAATACAATGATATATTGTAAAAGCTGAAGAGAGGCAGTATTGAGCTGGAACCTTGACCCAGCTATTTTCTATGTGAGTGTTCTTGAGAATACTTACCGTATTAGTCCATTCTCACATTGCTATAAAGAAATACCTGAGACTGGGTAATTTACAAAGAAAAGAGGTTTAATCACCTCATGATTCTGTAGGCTGCATAGGAAGCATAGTGGCATCTGTTTCTGGGGAGGCCTAAGGAAACTTACAATCATGGTGGAAGGTGAAGGGGAAGCAGGCACATCTTACATGGCTGGAGCAGGAGCAAGATAGAGAGTGTTGAGGTGCTACACACTTTTAAACAACCCGATCTCGTGAGAACACACTATCACAAGAACAGCATCAAGAGGATGGTGCTAAATCATTCATGAGAACTGCCCCCATGATCGAATCACCTCCCACCAGGCCCCACCTCCAATACTGGGGATTAAAATTCAACATGAGATTTGGTGGGGACACAGATCCAAACCATATCATTTACCCTCTCTGATATTCAAGATCCTCATATATAAAATTGGGATAATAGTATCTGGGCATTTTAGGACTAGAGAAGATGTGAAAAATACCTAATACTTGATGTTCTTTACTAACTGTTATTGCTGTTATTATTGTATAATCATTGTTTCCATTTTCTCAACAGCATGGGAGACTTTTTAGATAGTGCTCAGTGCTCGATGTTATGATAGAGTGAGGTAAAGTATGGGTATCATAGGAATGGAATTGGTAGTTATTAACTAGAGAATCATAGGTCAGACATCTCAAGGACCTCAGAGACCCAAGAATGCCCCATACTACAGAAGAACTCATGAGAACTTTAAATAGGACAAATTTCCTTTAGTTGCCTACTTCGATTTCTTCCTAGTGATGGGCGTGCATGTTTCAGTGTTCTTAGCTATTCAAATATGTGTATACTTTAAAGCTTTGTTTAAAGTTTTAAACAAAATGGACCCACTTAATATACTCAACATGTTTTCTAGTTTTGTGCTCACTTTACCAACATTGGCAGTGTTTTCCCAAAAGGGCAGAATTCAACAACAGCTTTGTAGGTAACACTGCCAAGACAGATTTGAAATCACATGCTGAATAGCGTGGACTAGGTTAACAACCAGGGTTTTCCAAATGCACTACCATCCCAAACCTCATCATTTGGCCCTTTCTAGGGTACAGAAATCTTGCTACTACTTCTTACATTTCAGAAATCTTACATATATGCTGTGATAATCTTGTCCATCTCTGCCTTATTTTAACCTAAATTTTTTACCCATACTAATAAGAACTACTGAGAGGTAGGTATAGGTATAGGTATTTTACATGGATTTACTTGCACTATTTGAATTTCAAATTAGAATCACTTTTTAAAAATCTTTCAAAAATTGTGGGAGTATGGAAGAAGTTATTGGAGTAGTGTTTCTTGTCAGTGCTTACTTTATTATTATAATTCTGAAATTATTTCTACTACGAGAACTAATGAGAAAACATTTAATGAGCAGCAAAAGAATAAAAAATATTTGATTATATTTATTCTAGTGGGTTTTTTCTAGCTTCTATTGAAGACTATATAAATCTGAACAGTATGAGAAAACTATAGAACTACAGAAATACTGTGTCAAGGCCGGGCGCGGTGGCTTACACCTGTAATCCTAGCACTTTGGAAGGCTGAGGCGAGCGGATCATGAGGTCAGGAGATCGAGATCATTCTGGCTAACACGGTGAAATCCCGTTTCTACTAAAAATACAAAAAACTCACTGGGCGTAGTGGCAGGCACCGGTAGTCCCAGCTACTCGGGAGGCTGAGGCAGGAGAATGGCGTGAACCTGCAAGGTGTAGGTTACAGTGAGCCGAGATCGCACCACTGCACTCCAGCCTGGGCAACAATGCGAGACTCCGTCTCAAAATAAATAAATAAATAAATAAATAAATAAATAAATAAATACTGTGTCAATAGAAATACCAAGTTTTAACAAGCACAAAGCCAAGAAAACCAGTGATACCAGATACTGAATTTCTATGGCACTGATCTTTGAACACCCAGCAGGAATAAACTACTGAGTGCAGATACCATGGCAATGCAATTAAATTATTCTAGTGTTTTAAGATTTAAGACATCCAGTTAGTCAATCATTTTAGTTAAATGAGATTTTTGTAATGTTGCCTAATGTTGTTTTGGCTGATTTCTACACCTAAAGCATAGTGTTTGATATATCGTAGGCGAGTGCTCAGAAAATGTTTTCTTTGACTAATTTCTAGTGATAAAGTGCTTGCCAAAAATCCCCTTTCATGGAAGCTGGTATCCTTGAACAACCCATTTCCTCATAATAACACCAGGTTTCTAGTTGGAAAAAAAAACACTTTTAAGTATGTCATATTTTCAGGAGCCATTAAAAATGGCATCCTTACCATGCTTGTTTTTTCTCTTTGCAAGCAACATACCATGTGTGTGAGCTGTTTATTGAAAGCCAAGTCTTTTTAAACATTTGACTTTTTTTGCCTGTACATACCCAATTTTGTTGGTTTGTCCTACTAGGACCTAGGTATTTGCCAGTACATACGTCTGTGGCTAGGAAAGCATGATAGTCTTACATAGTGCCCTACAAAGGAGCTAGAACTGGAAAGAATAGGTTAAATGAGCAATCATCACAGAATTTCAGAAGATAATCATCTCTGCTCAGTTAATTTATCAAAGGGAAGCAGCTCCACCTAGAATTACAAATCAAGACTATCAGGTAACATGAGTAAAAGATGCCCAGGAAATATTTGGGGTCAAGTTCTTAGTTCTTTATATCAAGAGCCTTGTGCAGGGGGTGAGTGGTAAAAAAAAAAAAAAACAGTACAGACTTTGCCTTAGGGAGTTTGGACTATGGTTAGTAAACCAGATAAAACAATTAAGGACTGTGAACAATGAGGTGTTCTTTGAGGGAGAGATTCACTGGGTAGTAGAATGATCAGGAAAAGCCTTAAAAAAAAGGACACGACCTAAGCTGGCCTTTGAGGGTTGGTACAGAAGAGGAAGGATAGCATCTCAAGGAATTGACTGTTCTTGGGACTTCTGAGGAAGTAGTGAGTAGACCAGTCCATCTGGTGGTTTGGATGCAAAGAAAGGGTGGGAGATAATATGAGAAGCTTGTTTGGGGTCAGATTGTGTGCGATACTTTTGAAGGTCTGTCTGAGGAACTTGGATTTTTTCATACAGACAGTCCATTAAAAGTGGAGGTTATGGGTTGTTGTGGTGGTTGTTTTTAGTTTGGAGTAATGTTTAATGTGAAGTATGGATTTAGAAGCTCAGGAGATTTAGTGGTGGAGAAAAATGATTAGTTTATTTCAAAAATAATAGCTCTACTTTTGTTTTTTGAGATGCAGTTTTGCTCTTTTTGCCCAAGCTGGAGTGCAGCGGTCTCGGCTCACTGCAACCTCTGCCTCCTGGGTTCAAGCAATTCTCCTGCTTCAGCCTCCCGAGTAGCTGGGATTACAGGTGCACACCACCATACCTGGCTAATTTTTTGTATTTTTATTTATTTTTATTTTTATTTCTGTTTTGAGACAGAGTCTTGCTCTGTTGCCCAGGCTGGAGTGCAGTGGCACAATTTCGGCTCCCTGCAACCTCCGCCTCCTGGGTTCAAGCGATTCTCCTGCCTCAGCCTTCTGAGTAGGTGGGGTTACAGGTGTGTGCCACCACGCCCGGCAAATTTTTGTATTTTAGTAGAGATGGGGTTTCACCATGTTGGTCAGGCTGGTCTTGACTTCGTGATCTGCCCACCTCGGCCTCCCAAAGTGCTGGCGTGAGCCACGGTGCCCGGCAGTTTTTTGTATTTTTAGTAGAAATGGGGTTTCACCATGTTAGCCAGGCTGGCCTCGAACTGCTGACCTCAGGTGATCTGCCCACCTCTGTCTCCCAAAGTGCTGGGATTACAGGCGTGAGTCACCGTGCCCGGTCGATAGCTGTACTTTATTATTATTATTATTATTATTATTATTATACTTTAAGTTCCAGGGTACATGTGCACAACGTGCAGGTTTGTTACATATGTACGTACACCTGTGCCATGTTGGTGTGCTGCACCCATCGACTCATCAGCACCCATCAACTTGTCATTTACATCAGGTATAACTCCCAATGCAATCCCTCCCCACTCCCCGCTCCCCATAATAGGCCCTGGTGTGTGATGTTCCCCTTCCAGAGTCCAAGTGATCTCATTGTTCAGTTCCCACCCATGAGTGAGAACATGCGGTGCTTCGTCTTCTGTTCTTGCGATAGTTTGCTGAGAATGATGGTTTCCAGCTGCATCCATGTCCCTACAAAGGACACGAACTCATCCTTTTTTATGGCTGCATAGTATTCCATGGTGTATATGTGCCACATTTTCTTAATCCAGTCTGTCACTGATGGACATTTGGGTTGATTCCAAGTCTTTGCTATTGTGAATAGTGCCGCAGTGAACATACGTGTGCATGTGTCTTTATAGCAGCATGATTTATAATCCTTTGGGTATATACCCAGTAATGGGATGGCTGGGTCATATGGTACTTCTAGATCCTTGAGGAATTGCCATACTGTTTTCCATAATGGTTGAACTAGTTTACAATCCCAACAGTGTAAAAGTGTTCCTATTTCTCCACATCCTCTCCAGCACCTGTTGAAATTGACAAATGGGATCTAATTAAACTAAAGAGCTTCTGCACAGCAAAAGAAACTACCATCAGAGTGAACAGGCAACCTCCAGAATGGGAGAAAACTTTTGCAATCTACTCATCTGACAAAGGGCTAATATCCAGAACTTACAAAGAACTCAAACAAATTTACAAGAAAAAAACAAACAACCCCATCAAAAAGTGGGCAAGGGATATGAACAGACACTTCTCAAAAGAAGACATTCATACAGCCAACAGACACATGAAAAAATGCTCGTCATCACTGACCATCAGAGAAATGCAAATCAAAACCACAATGAGATATCATCTCACACCAGTTAGAATGGCAATCAGCTCTACTTTTTATAGTGACAATGCAGGTTATCTTGTGTGGAGGTTCCTATCAATCAGCCTGTACAGGTAGCACCAGTGTATAACAATCTGTTGGCCAGTCAGCACTGGTGCTTCATGCTGCTTTCCTAAATTCTTTTTTTTTTTTTTTTTTTTCCTTGAGACGGAGTCTTGCTCTGTTACCCAGGCTGGAGTGCAATGGTGCAATCTTGGCTCACTGCAACTGCCACCTCACAGGTTCAAGTGATTCTCTTGTTTCAGCCTCCTGAGTAGCTGGGATTACAGATATGCACCACCACGCCTGGCTCATTTTTGTATTTTTAGTACAGATGGGGTTTCACCATGTTGGCGAGGCTGGTCTTGAACTGGTTGACCTCAGGTGATCCACCGGCTCAGCCTTCCAAAGTACTGAGATTACAGGTGTGAGCCACCACGCCTGGCCTGCTTTCCTAAATTTGAATTGCTTGCAAATCTGTTTTGTTTGCTCCATCATTGTCTTTCTATCATTAACATACTACTTATTTATTTTCAAAAGTATAAACTTATATGGAATTTCTGTAGGGGTTAAAGTAGACACTAGGTTACCAAGGCATAATTTCCCAAGACTTGGAGACCTGTGATCACTGGGAGGATTTTTGGATCTTCCTCTGAACTTAGCTGTATTAAACATTGAAACAATCCTGCAAAATGCCTAGATGAGACAGGTTTAGAGGTAAGTTTTATCAGACCTTCTTGGAACAGATAAACCATAGAAGAATTAAACTGTTTCAGAGAAGAGATAAAGTGGGAAAGCTGTCCATCTCAGGTTTTGAGGTTAGTGTAATCTTGATACAAAACAGGGAAAGTCAGTATATATAAGAAAATGAAAGGCTAATCTTCTGAAAATGGATTTGAAACATCTAAATACAGTACTAGCAAATTGAATGTATCATTGTATTAAAAAACAAAACATCAGGACCAAATAGTTTGTTTAAATTATTATATTGCAAGGATGGTTTCATATCAGAAAATACATCACTGATATCATCCAACATATTAATTTTTAAAATGGGAAGATCTTTTTATTTTCTTAATAGGTTCAGAAGAAAACATTAGATAAACTTTAATATTTAGGCTGGGCGCCGTGGCTCAAGCCTGTAATCCCAGCACTTTGAGAGGCCGAGACGGGTGGATCACGAGGTCAGGAGATCGAGACCATCCTGGCTAACATGGTGAAACCCCGTATCTACTAAAAAATACAAAAAACTAGCCGGGCAAGGTGGCAGGCGCCTGTAGTCCCAGCTACTCGGGAGGCTGAGGCAGGAGAATGGCGTGAATCTGGGAGGCGGAGCTTGCAGTGAGCTGAGATCCGGCCACTGCACTCCAGCCTGGGCGACAGAGCGAGACTCCGTCTCAAAAAAAAAAAAAAAAAAAAAAAAAAAACTTTAATATTTAGTCTGATTAAATTTTTTTCACAAAGCTAGAAATAAAAAACTTTCTTAACCTAAAGTTAACCAAAACTTCCTTTAGTAGACTTCACACTTACCAGTAAAACTATAGACCTGTTCCCTCTCGAATTAACAACAGTACATGGTGCCCACTATCAGCCTTAATATTTATTAATCAACTGAACTTCCTGGTTAATTCCAGAAGATAAGAAAAAGAAAAGAGAGGACCACGCTGTCTGTATTTGAAGACTATGTAGATATCCATAGAAAATTCAAGAGAATCGCCGGCCGTGGTGGCTCACGCCTGTAATCTCAGCACTTTGGAAGGCTGAGGTGGGCAGATCACCTGAGGTCAGGAGTTCAAGACCAGCCTGACCAACATGGAGACATCCTGTCTCTACTAAAAATACAAAATTAGGCGGGCATTGTGTTGCATGCCTGTAATCCCAGCTACTCAGGAGGCTGAGGCAGGAGAATCGCTTGAACCCGGGAGGCGAGGTTGCAGTGAGCCAAGACCACACCGTTGCACTCCAGCCTCGGCAACAAGAGCGAAACACCATCTAAAAAAAAAAAAAATTCAAGAGAATCCACAAATTATTAGAGCTAATAATAACAGTTCTGCAAGGTTTCTGAGTTTCAGATCAGCAACCTTTTGATTCAACTATACGAAATTATAATTTATGTAGGTCAAAATGGTCAAGTAAATATTTGCAGTTTCATATGATTAAACCTAATACAAAAATCAATCACATTCCTGTCTACCAGCAATAATCATTTAGTAAATGTATACTTTTTTAAAGATTCTTTTCACAGTAGCCACAAAAAGACCATAAAGTATCCAGGAAATATCTAAACAAGAAATACATATCTTGGGGAGAAAACATAATCAAAAGACCTGAATAAACAGAGAGATACCATGTGCATGGATGGGAAGACTTCGTATAATAAAGAGGTAATTTTCCGTAAAAACGTTTATAAATTCAATAAATGCCAATCAAAATTTCAAATGATTAAGGGTGAGGCTAGGGGGAAAAAATCCAGATGTATTGACAACCTAAGTGTAAACTTCAAAACTTTTAGAAGAAACTGTTGGCAGGTACCTTCATTACCTTGGCATAAGAAAGGATTTCATAAACAAAAGATGAAATTATAAGATGCATCATATGATAGTATTAACTTTAAATCTTATGTATGACAAAAGATGCCTTAAACAAAAGACAAACTGCAGACAGAGGATATTTACAACACATCTGACTGCCAGAGGCCTTGTATTCAGAATATATAAAGAACTCTAATCATTTAATATAAAAAATACAAACAACCTAATCAAAAAATAGGCAAAGGTTAGTTGATCTCTTGGAATATGTAATGCCTATTATTTTGTTTCTGCCAGTATTAAATATGATGTTTCTATTGATAGCACCTTCAAAGCAGCTTAGTTCTTTTTTTTTGAGACAGAGTCTTACTCTGTCTCCCAGGCTGGAGTGCAGTGGTGCAATCTTGGCTCACTGCAACCTCTGCCTGAGGTTGAGGCAGGAGAATTGGGTTCAAGCAATTCTCCTGCCTCAGCCTCCCAAGTAGCTGGGACTACAGGCATGTGCCACCATGCCCGACTAATTTTTTTTTGTATTTTTAGTAGAGATGGGGTTTCACCATGTTGGCCAGGCTGGTCTCAATCTCCTGACCTCGTGATCTACCCGCCTCGGCCTCCCAAAGTGCTGGGATTACAGGCGTGAGCCACCGCGCACAGCTGCAGCTTAGTTCTTATTAGTTTTGGCAAGTTCTTATGTGAGTGGTAGCTTTAGTGGTGATTATATGTTTTGTCAGCTCACAGTAGAGAAAAAATAGCCAATAGATATATGAAAAAATGTTCAATTTTACTTTAGTAATTTAGAAAATGTAAATTTAAAAAATTTTAAATTCTGAGAGTGGTCAATCAAATTTGACTTAAGAGCCAGCTTTGTAATTCATCTCACAGCTCAGCCATGTACCAGCAGTGCAACCTTGGAGAAGTTTCTTTACTTCTCTGAGCCTGTTTGTTTTGTTTAAAATGGGGTTAAAATTACTGCCTCATTAGATTGTTGAGAAAAATAAATGACATATATTAAGTTTTAGAACAGTGCCTGGATGTAGTAAGTGTTCAATAAATGATAGCTGATTTAATTATTTGTAATGCAACTTAATTATCAAAATACCAAAAAGTATCCAGACCCAGGCAAATTTTGTCTGACTGTATTTTTTTTTTTTCTTGAGACAGAGTCTTGCTCTACTGCCCCTTGCTCTATTGCCCAAACTGGAGGGCAGTGGTACGATCTTGGCTCATTGCAACTTCTGCCTCCTGGGTTCAAGCAATTCTCCTATGTAAGCCTCCCAGGTAGCTGGACTACAGGCGCCCCCCACCACTCCTGGCTAATTTTTGTATTTTTAGTGGAGACGGGGTTTCACCATGTCGTCCAGGCTGGTCTCAAACTCCTGACCTCAAGTGATCCATCCGCCTCGGCCTCCCAAAGTGCTGGGATTAGAGGCATGAACCACCACACCCGGCCTGACTATATTCTACTTGGAGAAATCTGAAATAAATGGGGAGTAACTTACCTCTGAAAATGCCAGCTAGCTAGCTTCTTACTCAGAGCCCTCCCAGGTGGCATTACCTGGGTGAAGTCATAACTAGGGTCTAGACCTTATCTCTAAAGGCTCACCGCCTCAATTTTGTGAGAATAACATATTATGCCCAGTTTCTTGGGAACTGACTTATATGATCAACATCATTGGCGTGAAGATTCATTTTTAGTGAGAAACAGAACTGTTAAGCCAACTAGTACTTGAGTTTGGTTGTTATTACATTCTCTCCCTGTAGCCGAGGTATGTGGAAAATCAATTTTGGTTTTCTGTGCAAGGAATCCATGCGGAGGGAGTCTGCTGGATGGTTTTAGCGACTGTTGGTATCAGGCCCTTATATGATATCAACAGGGTTGAGTAGTTGTATTTTTTAGTTGGGGGACTTGCTGTCTTTAGCTGAAGGAAGAACACTGCCTAACCATTGGTCAAAAGATGCTCTCCTCTTAACTGCTGACCTTCAATTTGTGGTCAGGCATAGGCTGGCAGTCCTCCACAGTCATATTCTCTTTGGTTCTGTGAGGTTATATCTCAGTCACTTTGATTGGGTTTGGGGGGCCCCAGAACTCTGCTGTCATTCACACCTCAGGGTTATAGTATTTTTAGCAGATGGATTATTGTGTCCACTGTTTTTTTTTTTTTTTCTAATTTCAACCTCGGAAGATAAAACCTTAATTGCTGTTTTGGAGACATTTTATATCATTGTCATGTGACAATTCCTTATTTCTTGAACCTGCTCAATGACATCATCACCTTAACAGTCCTGATCCCACCTTCCCATTAAGGTGCAAATCATGTCTGGAACAATTCTATGGCATATTTTCTTTGTTGGCAGACTCATGTATGTTGGCTTCTTAGAATTAGTAATGCATTAAATGGTCCCATAGAGATCTATTGTTTGGTCTCTTGGAATGTGTAATATGTATTATTTTGCTTCTGCCAATATTAGATAGGATGTTTCTCATTCATAGTTCCTTCAAAGCAATTTAGTTCTTCTTTCTTTTTTTTTTTTTCTTTTGAGATGGGGTCTCACTTGCTCTGTCACCCAGGCTGGAGTGCAGTTGTGCGATCTCAGCTCACTGCAGCCTCTGCCTCCTGGGCTCAATTGATCTTCCCACTTCAGCCTCCTGAGTAGCTAGGACTACAGGGTGCATGCCACCATGCCCAGATAACTTTTTGTAGTTTTTGTAGAGACGGGGTTTCACCATTTTGCCCAGGCTGGTCTCGAACTCCTGGACTCAAACGATCCACCTGCCTCGGTCTCCCAAAATGCTAGGATTATAGGCGTGAGCCAATGCACCTGCCCCAGTTTAGTTCTTATTAGTTCTGTTAAGTTTCTGTGTAAATGGTAGGTATAGTGATGATACATATTTTGATAAGTTGATTGTAGCTAAATTAGGTGGTTTGATGAGACTGTTGTCCTGTCTTCAAACAAGCTATTCTTTATTTACCCTTGGCTATAGGCTGTTTGTGATCACTAACTTGAAAATAATAAACATTCAATGGTAGGCTGGTCTTGAGGAAAAAAAGACAAAAATAATTTTAAAATTTACTGAGAAATCAGGCTCACACAACACCTTGTTCATAAACTAAAGGTTATTATTCTAAAGGTTAGTTTAGAATAATTACTTTTCTAGTTATTCACATCTCTTAAAAACTTAATAAATTACATATATACCTTGTTTTTTTATTGAATATTTGCTAAGGATATACCTCACTGATATAATAATTTCATGGGTATGTACAGTGTTCAGCACATTTACCACGGGCAACGTAGGAGAGATGCTGGAAAAAATTATGAAGTCAGTGAGACTGATTTTTCGTGTTCTCATATCTTTTTTTTTTTTTTCTTTTAAGTGACCTCTCTTGTTGGTGTCCATTAGAACCTTAAGGCTCAGAACTCCCTTCTGTGGGATCTCAGGCAATGATTCATGCTTTTCCCTTCCTCTTCAGTTTCTTTCTGTCAACATTTACTTAGGCAGTATCATATGCCTGAGCTCTGCTTTCCATCTCCTGCTACAGTAAATTAACCTGCACTTAGTTATTGGTAGTTGATTGGCTTAGGGTGTTTCCCTTAAAATATTTGCCTTTAATAGGGACTTCGATGTCTTAATTCAAATGGTGAGACTTACTGGCACACCAGGAGGTTGATATTTTAAAATATGGCAGAGGTAGCTAAGATTTGTGGGACTTAAACTGTAGTAAGTTCATTGCCTGGGTATGCACTGGCCCTCTTTTTGTGGTCAGCCTGTTTGATTCTTGTACAAGTTAGGGCCCAGTCCTCTCACCTCTTGTGCCTGCTTACTATAGTTGAGTTCCCAGAAGTACATCTGCTTTATTCTTGTACAAGAGATGAGGGTTCATGCACAGTTCACGTCTTTGAAATGCCTTCTATGCCTTATTTGAAAGAGGGCCCCCTTTATGTATTTGCCATGCAGCGCGTTCTCTTGGACCTGTAAGTATTCAACGGGCATACCCCCATTGGAGAGTGAGCTAAGGCTGATTCTGCTTTCTTTAATTTGACTGCATTTTGTGATGCTATGGGTTTGTTTTTGTTTTTTGTTTTGGAGACAGAGTTTCGCTCTTGTTGCCCAGGCTGGAGTGCAATGGCACGATCTCAGCTCATCACAATCATTGCCTCCCGGGTTCAAGCAATTCTCCTGCCTCAGCCTCCCAAGTAGCTGGGATTATAGGCACCACCATGCCTGGCTAATTTTGTATTTTTAGTAGAGACGGGGTTTCTGCATGTTGGTCAGGCTGGTCTCGAACTCGCGACCTCAGGTGATCTGCCCGCCTCGGCCTCCCAAAGTGCTGAGATTACAGGCATGAGCCACTCTGCCCGGCGATGCTATGTTTTTTTGTTTGTTTGTTTTTTTAAAAACATCTAAATTGGACTTTTATTATCCTTGCACTGTGTTGCTATTAAACAGTTTTTAAAGATTTAATAGATAATATTAGAAAAACCCTCAAATTTGCTCTAAAAAGATAGTGATTTTTTTTTATTTTTAATATAAAAGTATCCTTCATTTTCTTGTTTAAGAATAGCTTATTATGAACACCTTATTAGATGAAGTTTTCTGGATAAAATCAAAACTAGAGACTCAGTTACTGTAAGATGCTGAAAACCAGCCTGACTTTGGGCCCTGTGGAGGCAAAAATAACTGGCCTGGGGATGGGTAACAGGGCTGGCCAAGTCAGCCAGTATTTTGATTAGGTTTAACTACTTTCAGAGTACATGGCTATCTCATTTGAGCCTCCCTCAGAACAGCTCTCTGCAGTGTAGGTATTAGTGCTCTCCAACTTTAGGCACTAAGAAACTGAGGCTTATAGTGCATCTTGTGAATTTAGAATGGTATGGAGGAGGAGTGCTTCACCATTCAGCTGATTCCCTTAACTGTTCTCTCTCTCTCACACACACACACACACTCTCTCTCTCTCTCTCTCTCTCTCTCTCTCTCTGTCTCTGTCTCTCTTTCCCTCCCCGCCTTCTTCCCTCCCTCTCTTCTGACCCCCCCCACCACCTCCACTGCCCATTTCAGAGAGGTTGGTTGGATATTGAAAGAGATTACCAGTACACTGCAATAATGTTAGGAGCTGTTCCATGAGGGGAAGATCTCTTGAGAGTTGGCGAAAAGAGAGTCTGTCCACAGATTCACTTCTATGGACAGTTTTTGGTAGTGGCCCCTGGGGAGGAAGACTAGAAATTACCTTGGTACCTTGGTTGATAAGAAATGTCAAATGATTGACACTTGACTGACTGAGGCTCTGCTGTATTGCCACTCTGCAGAGTACAGACTCTTCAGAGCCTGCATTTTGCAGTCATCGGCTTATGGAAAAGATGTGGGGAGGGGACTCTTTTTGTAATGGCTAGTGCTACTAGCTAGAATTCCTTAGGTACTCTATATGCCATAAATTCCAGATTGCCTATCTCTAAACCTTATTTCCTAAGGAAAACAGAGTAAACCATTTTAGCTCTGTGCTTATCTTCAGTCATCTTGCTGATGCCTCAATTTTTAAGATTACTGAAACACTGAATCTTCTCAGTGCCATGTCCTTTTTTTAAAATAGGTAATGTGACTTTTTTCCCCAAAAGGTACAAAGGTTGACCACTGAGTCTCCTTTCCATCTCCATCCCACAAAGCATGTGCTGTTACCAGTTTCTTGTTATCCTCTTATTTGCATGTGTGTATATGTATGCTTGCATGTATATTCATGATATATTATACACATTGTTCTGCCCCTTTGCTTTTTTCACATACTGTATTTTGAGTTGTACATATAGCCCTGCCTCTTTTTTCCTTTTTAAAAAATAACTGGTGGTTTCCACTTATGGCTGATTTATAATTCATTTAACTTATTCCCTATTAAAGTGCATGAATGATAAATGATCTCTTTGTAGCTTCCAATGTTCTCCTTCTGTATATATTTAACAAATACTCCTGTGTATTTGGCTCCTTTTCTTTGGATATTTGTCATCTTTTCTCTTGAAACCAAGTACTTAAAAGTTGTCTTTTTTTTTTTTTTTTTTGAGATGGAGTCTCACTCTCTTGCCAGGCTCAAGTGCAGTGGTGTGATCTTGGCTCAAGTGATTCTTCCGCCTCAGCCTCCTGAGTAGCTGGGATGACAGGCGCACGCCACTATGCCCAGCTAATTTTTGTATTTTTAGTAGAGATGGAGTTTTACCATGTTGGCCAGGATGGTCTCGATTTCTTGAACTCGTGATCTGCCCACGTCAGCCTCCCAAAGTACTGGGATTACAGGCGTGAGCCACCGCGCCTAGCCTAAAAGTTGTCTTCATGCAAAATATGATGGGCCTCCTTCCTGACAGACATGCTTTGGTATGCTGCTGGAGAGGCACAGAACTAAATGGACTGCTGTCGTTTAAGCAGCAGGACATCAGGAAGACGGGTTCCCATTTCTTAGAACAACCACCGAAATAACCGACACCAGCATCTAATCTTGAGGATCCATTTGTATATTCCAGTCAGATTTATTTTCTATTCACAGAAATTGTTCCTTTTCTTCTCTGCAGGCAGTTCCTAATGTATATGTGTCTTCCATACAAATGACCATGTGTGGAAAGCCCTCTTCAGCCATGTGGAGAAAGTGGGAGGAGGGAGATTCCCAATTTCACTGCTTGAGCTGCAGCTGGGAAAGCAATTCTTGGCGTCTCAAGTTGCAACTTTGAAATAATTTTCTCAGAGAAAATACATTCGGTAGTTAACTGTTATAGTGGTAGCACTAGGATTCTATTACTCTACTATACATACATTATGAATTCAATAGGCTTTTTAAACTAGACCAAGTGCTATTTTTCACATTGTTTCTATGATTGAAAACCAACCTGTTGGTTGGTGTTTGTGAATACTGTGTTGGATCTGTGTGGCCAGATTTTGCTTCATAAAACCAATGTTATGTAGACTGGGGGTAACCTTTATGTGACTGGGGTCAGAAAAACAAAAATACTATATTTTTAAAAATATAATTTTTGTTCTGTTGTTTGCTGAGACTACAGTGAGACTTATAAATGTATAGGATGAGCTTCTTTCCACCTGGATAATTGGAGTCCATGAGAAAGGAGCAGAATTGCTTAAAAATCAGGAGTGCAGTGGTGCGATCTCAGCTCATTGCAACCTCTGCCTCCCAGGCTCAAGCAATTCACCTGCCTCAGCCTCCAGAGTAGCTGGGATTACAGGCGCACACCACCACACCCGGCTGATTTTTGTATTTTTTAGTAGAGACAAGGTTTCACCATGTTAGCCAGGCTGATGCTGAACTCCTGACCGCAAATGATCTACCCACCTTGGCCTCCCAAAGTACTGGGATTACAGGCCTGAGCTACCATGCCAGGCCTCGGACTTTTCTTTCCCAGTAAAGTGGAAGTTTCAGAAAGAGAGAACAACGTTTGGCTAAGCAAGGGCATTTCAACAGACTGACTAAAGTGGCTTCATGCCCCGCAAAGACAGAGCTAATCAGGAAATTTTGTAGACAAATTGTGGATAAAAATCTGGTGAGGTTACTGAAAGAAATTTGGTAGGGTGGTGGGGTTAGGGGCGGTGGCTGGGGGTTGCCTCCTGAGTCTAAAAGGCAGACTTGAGGCCCAGACAGAAAGGCTCATGCAGGCAATCTCTGTGACTAACGCTACTGAGAAAAACTGCACCACTTTGATTCGGTGTGGGGGATCAGGTGGGAGGTGTTTTTCAAAGGGTACATTTCAAAGTAAAACTAGAAATGATGGTAAAAATGAAGAGTATTTCATAACCTATCTAATTTGTGAACAGCTTGTATCCCAAGGTCTTCTCTCACTACTGATATATTGTTTGCTTTTCTTGTCTTTAAAGGTGTTTTATTTATTTATTTACTTATTTATTTGTTTTGAGACAGAGTCTTGCTCTTTTGCCCAGACTGGAGTGCAGTGGCACAATCACGCTCACTGCAGCCTCAACCTCCTGGGCTCAATCAATCCTCCCACATCAGTCTCCCAAGTAGCTGGGACTACAGGCACATGCCACTACGCCCAGATAATTTTTTGTAGTTTTTGTAGAGATGGGGTCTCACCACATCGTCCAGGCTGGTCTTGAACTCCTGGGCTCAAGCGATCTGCCCACCTCAGCTTCCCAAAGTGCTGTGATTACAGGTGTGAGCTACCATGCTGGCCTAAAAATATTTTTATGTTGTATTTCAAGCATACCCCAAAATAAAGAGAGTAGTAAAATGAATTCCATGTACCTATCTCATAACCTCTCTAATTTGTGAATAGCTTGTATCCCAAGGTTTTCTCTCACTACTGATATATTGTTTGCTTCAACCATTACAGACATTTTGACAATCGTGTTTTTTCTGTCCTATTATTTTTTTTTTCCTGGAGTACTTCAAAGCAAATTCCATATATCAATCATAATATTAATATTTCACCTACAAATATTTCAGAGGTATTTCTACCATACAAAGATTAAAAATGGAACCACAGCACCATTATCACATTAAACTAATAATTACTTGGTGTCACTTAATACTTAGTCCATGTTCAGTTTCTCTAGTTGTGGACTAAGGGCGGTGGTAGGGAGGGAAGCTGGAAGAAGGGGTTACAAAGCGGCACAAGGTAACTTTTAAGGGTGACTGATGTGTTTATTGTTTTAATTGCAGTGGTTTCATAAGTATATCATATGTTAAAACTTACCAGATTATAAACTTTAAATATGTGCAGCTCATTGTATGTCAATTATACCTCAATAAAACTTAAAAAAAGAAAAAAACTAATGGTGTAGCTAGATACAGACAGTATTTTAAAACATTTTTCCCCAGTTATCTCAAAAATATCTTTTTATGGTTGGTTTGTTCAAATCTGGACCTAAATAAGAACCACAGATTGCATTTGATTGCTGTGTCTATAGGTTTCTAATAATCTAGAGCAAATCCACTCCCACTTGCCTTTTTTTCATGCCATTTATTTGTTAAAGAAACCAGATGACTGACGGATCCTGTAGCGTTTGCTACATTTCGATTTGGTGATTTGGCTAACTGCAGCCTATGACAGCATGTTCTTGGCTCCTAGGTTTCCTATAACCTGGTAGTTAGATCCAAAGGCTTCCTTGGACTCAGGCTCAGTTCTTTTAGCAAGAGTATTTTATAATAGGTGATGCTGCTATGAACCTTTCATGGCATTGTATCAGGGAGGTCTAGTTGCCCTAGTTTCAAGCAAAATTGATCAGTAGAGTTAGGTATTGTCAGCCTTATCCATCTATTATAACATTTCCTGTCAGTTTTCACCTAATACTTTAAGAAGCCACTGCCTACATCCCCTATTAGGAGTAAATTACTCATATCTGTGTATGTCTGAATAATGCTTGACAACTATATTGAGGTATAATTTTCATAGAATAAACCACACATATTTCAAGGGTACAATTCAAGAAAGTCTGACATATATACTTATATACACTTTGATATGTGTGTGTATATATGTGTGTGTATATATATATATTTATGATTGCCTGTCTAGCTGCTGTAGAGAACATGGTATTAGAGAGGCATACTACAGGGACAAACCATGATTCCTTTGGTCAGCTTTTAGAAGGGTAAATCCTGATTCTCTCAGTGGTAGGGATAAAATTTTTCCATGTGGCAGTAGAGAACAGGGAGCCTTTAGTTCGGATCTTGTTTTATCACTAGCTTGTCGGGGAGATCATGCTAAAACAAAAGACTTCAAGTGGCTTTTGGGTTTCCTCTTACAGGTTTTATTATGTAGATATCCTAAATACCTGCTTGCAGATATCCACATGCTGTTTGGGGGTTTATTATCCGAACCCAGCCTTGTTTCTGGCTCTTCTCCCCACTTTGATTTTCCTGTTCCATTTCAAAAGCACAAAATCTCAACAAGGATTTTAAAAAAGAGAAATCTTTTCATGCCTGTACAGACTTTTATCCCACTTTCCTTTAGGGAGACCTTAATACCAATGTGGTAATCCCAAGCAGAATGACACAGGAAGTAGTTTGCATTGTGCAAGTCTCATTGCACATGTGCTGCACTTAATGGAGCTGATCTCTGTGCCATTGGGTCACATATACAGTATGGCTAAAGACAGAGTATAATGCTTATCTTCAGTAAAAGGAAGAGTTAGCAAATGAGATCAGGGGTTCTATTGCACAGGATAATCCTTTTTGGCTTAAGAAAAATTCTGGCCTGTGAGTGACATCTTTCTTCCATTGGTTGGAACATTCATGTGTTGGGATTCATAGGGAAGTTGGGTTAGCTGACCAAGGTGTGGACAGAGCTGATTCCCCAGGTTAGTAAGGGAACTGTTATTGAGCAGGGCCTGAGCAGTAGGACAAATTGGGGACAGGATACTGGGGTGGCTCAAAATGCATGCCATGCCTTTTTAACATCAGCTCTATGAATGGCCTCACCAGGTTGTAGCAAGTGGGCCCCTTTGATCTGGAGGCAGCACAAACTACTAAGCTCTGAAGCTTAATCCTTACCCAGCCAATCTGGTTCTCATCCACTTTTGGCTGCCCCTTCTCCTCTGCAGAGAGTCAACATTTCTAAGAGTGTGTGCATGTGTGTGCGTGTGTGTGTGTGTATACATGTGTTCTCCCAGTGTATTCAGAATCCTTGAATTTAATATGATCAGTCTTCTTTTGCCATCTTGCCTCCAGTCAGCCATCCTCCTGGAAAAGGGGTTAGGTTTTAGGTACAGAACTCTTTAGCAAGAATATTAAGTTAATTAATCAAAAAGTCTGATCCCTTGAGGGCCAGCTAGCTTAGCTTTGTACCACAAGTGGCATCTCCTAAACACCTATCAGTCATCTTACAGATCTTGATCACCAGGAGACCTGGATGAAACTGTATATATAGCTCAGTACAGGATCATCACTGCTACCAAACAAAAAAGTACAAAATGTTCAGTAGCTTCATCCTGAAAATATAATTAATAGTAGTATACTATAAAGCAGATATTATTATGTGAAAATTCAACCTGAGATTCAAATGTATGTGTAGGAGTGGCCCTGCACAGTGGCTCATGCCTGTAATCCCACTACTTTGGGAAGCCTATGCGGGTGGATCACTTGAGGTCAGGAGTTTGAGACCAATCTGGCTAACACAGTGAAACCCTGTCTTTACAAAAAATACAAAACTTAGCTGGGCATTGTGGTGCACGCCTGTAGTCCCAGCTACTCTGGGGGCTGAGGCAGGAGAATTGCTTGAACCCGGGAGGCAGAGGTTGCAGTGAGCTGAGATAGCGCCACTGCACTCCAGCCTGGATGACACAGCGAGACTCCATCTCAAAAAAAAAAAAAAAAAGAGAGATGGTGGCGGGCACCTGTAATCCCAGCTACTCCGGAGGCTGAGACAGGAGAATCACTTGAACCCAGTGGGCCGAGGTTGCAGTTAGCCAAGATTGCACCACTTCATTGCAGCCTGGGTGACAGAGCAAGACTCCATTTCAAAAAATGATTTTTAAAAAAAGGGCCGAGCGTGGTGGCTCACGCCTGTAATCCCAGCATTTTGGGAGGCCGAGTCGGGCAGATCACGATGTCGAGAGATTGAGACCATTCTGGCCAACATAGTGAAACCCCGTCGCTACTCAAAATACAAAAATTAGCTGGGCATGGTGGTGCATGCCTGTAGTCCCAGCTACTCGGGAGGCAGAGGCAGGAGAATCATTGGAACCTGGGAGGCGAAGGTTGCTGTAAGCGAGATCGCGCCACTGTACTCTAGCCTGGCGACAGAGGAAGACTCCGTCTCAAAAAAAAAAAAAAAGCATGTGTGGGAGCCAGGCATGATGGCATGTGCCTATAATTCCAGCTACTTGGGGAGCTAAGGGAGGAGGATCACTTGAGCCCAGGAGTTTGAGTCCAGCCTAGGCAGTATATTCTGTCTCTAAAATAATAATAATAGCCAGCTGCAGTGGCTAATGCCTGTAATCAAAACACTTTGGGAGGCCAAGATGGGCAGATCACTTCAGCTCAGGAATTTGAGATAAGCCTGGGCAACATGGCAAAACCCCATCTCCACCAAAAATACAAAAAATTAGCTAGGCACAGTGATATGCGCCTGTGTTTCCAGCTACTCGAGAGGATCACTTAAGCCCAGGAGGCAAAGATTATGGTGAGCTGAGATCATGCTATCGCACTCCAGCCTGGGTGACTGAGTAAGACTCTGTCTCAATTTAAAAAATAATAATAATAAAGTGTGGAACTCTGTGTGAGTACACTAAAAATTATCAGGTTTTTACTTTACACGAGTGAATTTTATGGCATGTAAACTACCAATAATTTTTTTTAGTTTTTAAAAAGTATCAAAATATATAATCCTGTATTGAAATGATGCTTGAAGTTTTAGGAAGTAGATAAAATTGAGAAGAGAGCTGAGGACAGAGCCTTAAGGAAACCCTAAACTTCAAGGAAGGGAGACATGAAAACAGATGTAATTACAGACACAGGAAGCAAGCCTGACAAGAACAGTTATCTAAAATTCAAGAGAGAATGTTTGTGCAGTGTTAAGTGTAGAAAAAATGTGGATGGGGACTGAGAAAAGGCTAATGCATTTAGCTATAAGGAAACTGCTAGTGACCTTTGAGAAAACAGTTTCTACAAAAAGGAGGTGTTAAGGAGTGAATTGTGAGGAGGATGAACCTGCACATTACTCTTGCCACAAGGAGAAAGAATATAGTGTCAAGGATGGTCTAGAGGCAGGACAAACTTTTGTCTGTCTGTCTGTGTATCTCCCTCTCTTTTTAGACAGAAGACACTTGAGAATATTTGTAGCAAGAGGAAGGAAGCAAACAAAAGAGAGCAGAGGATGAAGGTACGGAGGGTGTGGAACAAAGCATTTGTGCCATGTCAGGTGTTCTGCCTTTGTCATTTCCCTGCATGGCTGCAGGGATAGCCCCTTTCCATGGGCAAACCAGTATTGTATGCCAAACCCAGTTCCCTAGATGAACTCTACTCCTTTTTCATTGAAGAAAGCAGATCCTAATGCAAGTGAGCTATCATGCTGGCATAGGTTACATCTGCTGTAACCTATGATTAGACACTCATTCTTGAACATCATCACTTGATTACTGATGACAGATGAGTGATAGCACACCTCACAAGGGCTCTGGCACACCTAGCATGTCAGGACTCGTTGACTGTGGCCAAGAGCTGCTGCGTAAGTGGACATTCCAGCTCTTGGGTCAGAAAGCTAAGAACACATTTTGTCAGAGCTTCCGAACCCTTCTTAGAGAATTCAGCCTTTCCAGGGGGTCTCTGAGCTGCGCTATGACTTATAGTTTACCCCTCATCCACCCCCTATTCAGAGACAATGGCACTGATGGGGAAAACGCAGCAGCCTGTGAGGACACTCTACCCATTCAGCAATCTCTTCCCCCATCTACTGTCCCTTAGCAAAGGACTTCTGAACAGTTTCTCTAACCCTACCCTTCTCAGTCTCTGCCCCCCTTTTTTGTTTTGATTTCTATCTTGATTTTTAAATCTTTTTCTTAATTATATTGATATTAGATTATGTTTTCCCATACTTCCTGGAAATGTTAGCAGAAAGTGAAATTCATTTTTAACATTTATTATTTGCAAATATGTATTCGCTGTGTCTCTTTAAGCAGTCTATGCAGGTTTTGTGGTAGAGGTAATTCTAGGTACACTTAGTGAGTTAAAGGGTTAAAATACCCAGTGCTGTCGCATATGGCAGTGAGCAGAATCACAGATGTTGATGATACCACGTAATTAGTATTCTTTTATGTAAATGAAGGCTGTCAGCATGTTACCATAGTGTCTACTCTCTCTGAAGCTGGAATTTATGCCACTTGGTCTCACCAAACCAAGCACGATTATTCAGCGGTCCTTAGTTAACAACTGAGGAGAAATCAATATGATGAGAGAGAGAAGAAATGGAATTTTCTCTAAAGTAGATTTACCCTTTTTTTCTCCCCCTATTTTGTTTTTGTTGATTCTCCTTCAACCCCCAGAAAATTTTATTTCTGGTGATGTAGTTACATAGTTAAGACCTGCTGAGAAATTTGCTATTTGAGAATAATGGAAATACTCCAATTAAAAGGCATCATATTTTCAAGCTATAGATTTTTTTGAAAGATTTAGAATCCTAATGTTGTCATCTCTCATATGGAGAATTTTTTAAAACATGATATAAATCTAGAATTTTTTCATCAGAACAAAAGGTAAATGTTGAAAAGATGTAATTATCTTTTCATTTAATACTTAGTGATATTTATCTACAGAATGCTTTTAAATACTATGGTTCTTAGCTCCAGTTGATTCAGATTTTTAAAATAAAACTATGGTAATTAAAAAGGCAAAAGCTGATATTTTGTCAGGTTTACTTTCCTCATATGCAGATCGACCAAGGGTGTGCAGGACATTTATTTAAAGCTGCTGATCTATTTAAAACTTGCTGATGTAGAAGTATTCAGACACATCATGTTCTTTCCCAATTACACTGTAAGTTTATCAGTTTGGGGTACTAGGTGCCTGTCACACTGGATGATGTATATTTTAAGTGGAAATGTTAAAAGGATGGCCTTTGAGAATATGAAGGGAAACCTGTACACATCAGAAAAATATGAAATAGAATTCCTCTTTTTGCCAATGAGTGTTAGGCCCTATTCTGAAATAAAGTGGTCAGAGTATGTGTGAGAGGTGAGTTAAACACATTTTCTTTCTTGACCTGAGTATACCTGATGTGGTATTCTCTTTATTCTCTATTTTGTTTATTGGTTAAGGTGGCTTTTATCTTTTGTGTCAGTCTTGGGAGATTTCCATTTCATGATCATACATGTTTTTCCTCTAGAGAAGCTGGTCTGCCTAGCTTAAATCAGTATGGTGAGGTGCAAAGTAGCCCTCTGTTTTCCTGAATGGATTTACTCTGCCCATATGGCAGGTTAGTGAGTTGCCACGACAGATATGTAATGGGAAAAGGGCTGTGCAGGAGAGGATGTGCGTGATCAGCAGATTTATAGATCAGAAAATGAAATCAGAAGAAAGAATTTCCAGAGTGCCCTTTTCATTTGACAGCTCTCCATGGAGAGGATGTGGAATGGTTTTTTAGTGTTCTTCTCTTTTGGCTTTTGGTTGTTCCAGCATATTTTTTTTAGCAGAGGAGTTGATTTTGCAAGGCATCAGTGTTCTGGGTGTGGTTTTGCTATATTCCTATTTACAGAAATAATTCTCTCCTTGTAGGATTTGAAGCTCTGCTGTATTTCATATGATAAGATCTTGGTAGTAATTAAATTCCTGAAGACACATCAAGGCTAAAATGGGGATTTGCCAGGCATCAGGTTTTGAGTTATAAGAGGAGGCTATTCAGATGTGATTTAGCTAGTACCAAATCTTTCAATGGAAAGGAAACAAAAGGAAAAGCAGAGCAAGCTAAAGATAGTGTCCTGGTGTGTTTAAGTCTGTGCTGTCTTAATATAATACTGTAATCACTAGCTACATGTGACTTTAAATTAAAATTAATTAAAAGTGCAGGCCGGGCGCGGTGGCTCAAGCCTGTAATCCCAGCACTTTGGGAGGCCGAGACGGGCGGATCACGAGGTCAGGAGATCGAGACCATCCTGGCTAACATGGTGAAACCCCGTCTCTATTAAGAAATACAAAAAACTAGCCGGGCGAGGTGGCGGGCGTCTGTAGTCCCAGCTACTCAGGAGGCTGAGGCCGGAGAGTGGCATGAACCCGGGAGGCGGAGCTTGCAGTGAGCTGAGATCTGGCCACTGCACTCCAGCCCGGGCGACAGAGCGAGACTCCGTCTCAAAAAAAAAAAAAAAAAAAAAAAAAAAAAAAAAAAAAGTGCAGTCCTTCAGTCTCACTAGCACATTTCAAGTGCTCAGTAGTCACATGTGACTAGTTACTACAGTACTGGACAGCACTGTAATATATTCAGATAGAGAATATTATCAATAATAATTTGTAATAATGAATTCTCTGTATATATTCTCTATATTCTCAATATATCAATGATATATATTGATTGATGATACATAGAGAATATAGAGAATATATACAGATAGAAAATATTGATATCCCTCTCATTGATATATAGAGAATATATCATTGCAGAAAGTTCTGTTGGACAGTATTAGTCTAAGTGGAAGAATTTGAGAAATAAAATTATTTCTTTGATTTCTATGAAGAGTCTTTCATCCCTATACAATTTACTGGATTAATGTACTAAGGTTTTAATGTGCAAAAAAATCATCTGGCTGGGTGCAGTGGCTCATGCCTGTCATCCCAGCACTTTGGGAGGCCGAGGTGGGTGGATGACCTGAGGTTGGGAGTTCAAGACCAGCCTGACCAACATGGGGAAACCCCGTCTCTACTAAAAATACAAAATTAGCCGGGTGTGGTGGTGCATGCCTATAATCCCAGCTACTTGTGAGGCTGAGGCAGGAGAATCGCTTGAACCCGGGAGGCGGAGGTTGTGATGAGCCTAGATTACACCACCATTGAACTCCAGCCTGGGCAACAAGAGCGAAACTCCATCTGAAAAAAAAAAAAAAGAAAAAAAAAGAATCATTGAGATTTTAGAAGCCTCTCCAGATTCAGATTCACAAGGACTGGAGTAGTAGCCAGGAAATCTGTATATATAACAAGTAGCCTGGGGAATTCGGATGTTGGTAGGTAGTTCAGGGACTACATTTTGAAAGAATATTGAATTAGTGAGAAACTTGGGAATTGCCTACATCTTGATATTTTTCCCTCCCCTTTATTCCTTCATTACTTTCTTTTGTGTCCCAGGAATTAGTTGTAAGCATCAATGTGTACCCAATTTGCACCCTCAGTTGGTATTAAGTAGCAAAAAGAAAATTCATTTATTTACTATTCCATCTTTTAATGTATGTGTGTTTTGATTTGGCTGTGCACTAAGAAAAGTCAACAAAAATGGTTTTTTCAGTACTATTCCAGACTGTGTGAGAGGGTAATTCTGACAGAATACTTTTGACTACTAACAGTTGAGCACCCACAAGTCTTGGCATTATAAGGGAGTAAAAACAGAAATATACATAATCTCCCCTCTGAAGATTACAGTATTTCCCCCTTATCCTTAGGGGATATGTTTCAAGACCCCCACTGGATGCTTGAAACCACAGATAGTACTGAACACTATATATACTGTGTTTTTTTCCTATACATACATACCTATGATAAAGTTTAGTTTATAAATAAGGCACAGTAGTAGATTAACAATAACATAATACAGTAGAACAATTACAATAATATACTGTGATAAAAATTATGTGAATGTAGTCTCTCAGAGTATCTTAGTGTACTGTACCACAGGTGACCGAAACCTCAGTAAGTGAAACCATGTACAAGGGGAGACTACTGTATATCTTGTTATAAAGTGGGTAAACATCCAGAAAAATGACTTAAAGGGTGCTTAGCGGTAAGAAAATCATGATCTGGCTTGATTGAGGGTAGTCCAGGTCGCTTCCCTTTGTATGATTTGAGGGTTTCTTATATAAAGACATGCCTCTGCCATCTGGAACAGGCAATAAAAATGGTTAGAATCTCTAATTTGGTCCTGCAGTATATTTATTTATTTGTGGATTTCGGCACACATAAATAGGACTAGGCCAAAAACGGCATCTGGAAAATTAAAGGGGCTACTCACAGTACATTGGATTTAGAACTTCTCTGGGTTGACCTCATAATCATGAAACTGCATTTGCTCACAGAAATGAAAAGTAGAGAATAAATGGAGGTGAAAAAAATTCACCTTGAGAGAGGAATTACCGGCCGGGCACGGTGGCTCATGCCTGTAATCCCAGCACTTTGGGAGGCCGAGGCAGGTGGATCACCTGAGGTCAGGAGTTCAAGACCAGCCTGACCAACATAGTGAAACCCTGTCTCTACTAAAAATACAAAAATTAGCTGGGCGTGGTGGCACTTGCCTGTAATCCCAGCTACTAGGGAGGCTGAGGCAGGAGGATTGCTTGAACCTGGGAGGTGGAGGTTGCAGTGAGCCGAGATCGTGCCACTGCACTCCAGCCTGGGTAACAGAGCAAGACTCTGTCTCAAAAAAAAAAAAAAAAAAAAGAGAGAGAGGAACTCCCTTTAGGGAATTGAATTATTTCTTTCTTATTTATTTATTTATTTATTTATTTATTTATTTATTATTTTTTGGAGACAAAGTCTCGCTCTTGTCCCCCAGGCTGGAGTGCAATGGCGCAATCTCAGCTCACTGCAACTTCCACCTCCGGGTTCAAGCAATTCTGCTGCTGCAGCCTCCCCAGTAGCTGGGATTACAGGCACCTGCCACCACACCCAGCTAATTTTTTGTGTTTTTTTAGTAGAGATGGGGTTTCACCATGTTGGCTATGCTGGTCTTGAACTCCCGACCTCAGGTGATCTGCCTGCCTTGGTCTCCCAAAGTGTTGGGATTACAGGTGTAAGCCACTGCACCAGGCCTATTTTATTATTTTCTTTATGTTTTTATTTTTATTTATTTATTTATTTTTTGAGACGGAGTCTTGCTCTGTCACCAGGCTGGAGTGCAGTGGCCCAATCTAGGCTCACTGCAAGTTCCACCCTCCGGGTTCATGCCATCCTCCTGCCTCAGCCTCCTGAGTAGGTGAGACTACAGGCGCCTGCCACCACGCCCGGCTAATTTTTTGTATTTTTAGTAGAGCTGGGGTTTCACCACGTTAGCCAGGATTGTCTCGATCTCCTGACCTTGTGATCCGCCTGCCTCGGCCTCCCAAAGTGCTGGGATTACAGGTGTGCGCCCCCGCACCCGGCCTATTTTATTATTTTCTTTTTGAGACAGATTCTCGCTCTGTCCCCCAGGCTGAAATGCAATGGCGTGATCTTGGCTCACTGCACGCTCCACCTCCCAGGTTCTATCGATTCTCCTGCCTCAGCCTCCTGAGTAGCTGGAATTACAGGTGCCTGCCACCACGTCTGGCTAATTTTTGTATTTTTTTTAGTAGCGATGGGGTTTCACCACGTAGGTCAGGCTGGTCTCGAGCTCCTGACCTCAGGTGATCCACCCACCTCGGCCTCCCAAAGTGTTGGGATTACAGGTGTGAGCCACCACGCCTGGCCTTTTTTTTTTTTTTTAAAGAGACTAGGCCAGGTGTGGTGGCTCACACCTATAATCCCAACACTTTGGGAGGCCAAGGCAGGAGGATCACTGTGCCCAGAAGTTTAAGACCAGTCTGGGCAACACAGTGAGACCCCCATCTCTACAAAAAATAAACAAAATTAGCTGGGCATAGTGGCATGCACCTATGATCTCATCTACTCTAGAGGCTGAGGTGGGAGGATCACTTGAGCCCAGGAGGTGGAGGCTGCAGTGAGCCAAGATCACACCACTGCACTCCAGGCTGGGTGACAGAGTGAGACCCTGTCTCAAAATATATAAATATACAAGCAGATAGAGATAGATAGATAGATAAGATAGATAGAGACAGGTCTATGTTGGCCAGGCTGGTCTTGAACTCCTGACCTCAAGCAATCCTTCCACCTCGGCCTCCCAAAGTGTGCAAGCCACGGTGCCCAGCCTAGGGAATTTTAAGTTCTGGTATTGAGGGGAAAACGCCTTTCAAAGTTCCAAAGATACAAAAAATTTTCTTTTAAAATAGTTGTATAGCAGCCTAGCGCGGTGGCTCACGCCTGTAATCTCAGCACTTTGGGAGGCTGAGGCAGGCGGATCACAAGGTCAAGAGATTGAGATCATCCTGGCCAACATGGTGAAACCCCATCTCTACTAAAAATACAAAAAAATTAGCTGGGCATGGTGGCGCGCACCTGTAGTCCCAGCTACTCGGGAAGCTGAGGCAGGAGAATCGCTTGAACCCGGCAGGTGGAGGTTGCAGTGAGCTGAGATCACAACACTGCACTCCAGCCTGGTGACAGAGCAAGACTCCATCTCAAAATAAATAAATAAATAAATAAATAAATAGTTGTTTAGCTTCTTTCCCTTGTGACAGAGCAAGACTCCATCTCAAAATAAATAAATAAATAAATAGTTGTTTAGCTTCTTTCCCTTGGAGAAATTGCCCATAAGGCTTCTCTGATGAACAATATTGAAGAAGTATTATGGGAAGGAAAAAAAAAAGAAAACATGCTTAGGATGTTACTACTGTTTTAAAAAGCATTTTCATATATATCAGCTGGAAGATTTGTTGCTTTTTTTTCTTTTGTTTCGGTAGTTTGGTTAAATATTATAATACCAGTAGCCACTTCACCTCTTGTCCTAAGTCATATTTGTCCAATTCTTTACTTACCTATCCTTTCAGTAAAGAAGGTAAAAGTTTTCCCACCCTTACTGCAAGATGCAGATGTTCTTTTCAAAAAGACAGATGTTGGCTGGGTGCAGTGGCTTACACCTGTAATCCCAGCACTTTTGGAGGCTGAGATGGGAGGATCACTTGAGGTCAGCTCAAGACCAGCTTGTGCAACATAGTGAGATGTGTCTCTAAAAAAACAGGCCGGGCGCAGTGGCTCATGCCTGTATTCCCAGCACTTTGAGAGGCCAAGGCGAGCAGATCACTTGAAGTCAGTAGTTCGTTCAAGACCATCGTGGCCAACATGGTTAAACCTCGTCTCTACTAAAAATACAAAAAGATTGGCCGGGTGTGGTGGCATGCGCCTGTAACCCCAGCTTCCTGGGAGGCTGAGGCAGGAGAATCGCTTGAACCAGGGAGACGGAAGTTGCAGTGAGCTGAGATTGCGCCACTGCACTCCAACCTAGGCAACAGAACGAGGTTCGACCTCAAAAAAAAAAAATGCATAAAAAATAAAAAACATTAAAAAACACATATACGGCCGTGCGCGGTGGCTCATGCCTGTACTCCCAGCACTTTGGAAGGCTGAGGTGGGCGGATCACCTGAGGTCAGGAGTTCAAGACCAACCTGGCCAACATATTGAAACCCCATCTCTACTAAAAATACAAAAATTAGCCGGGTGTGGTGGGGCAGCATCAGTAATCCCAGATACTCGGGAGGCTGAGGCCAGAGAATCGCTTGAGCCCGGGAGGCAGAGGTTGCAGTGAGCTGAGATCCAGCCACTGCACTCCAGCCTGGGCAACAGAGTGACTCCGTCTCAAAACAAAAAAACCACATATACAATGTTCCTTAGTCATGTCTCATAAAAATTATACTTTATACTGGTGAGGACTTTCTTTTTCTTATTTTTATCTTATATCCTGTTATCTCTGCTTTGAAAAATATTGCAATCGACCTAAAATTGACATTTTTATTTGAGGCTCTTCATCTCTCCCACTGGTATGTGAAACACCATAAAGTTTCAAATTTGTGCTAACCCTTCCGTAAGATTCTTCCTTTTTAAGTAATTTAACTGTCCTGTAATTCTCTGCTTTTATACCAAATGTGCCTTTTTTTAACTTTCTTTTTTTTTTTTTTTTTTGAGACGGAGTCTCGCTCTGTCGCCCAGGCTGGAGTGCAGTGGCCGGATCTCAGCTCACTGCAAGCTCCGCCTCCCGGGTTCACACCATTCTCCTGCCTCAGCCTCCCGAGTAGCTGGGACTACAGGCGCCCGCCACATCGCCCGGCTAGTTTTTTTTTGTATTTTTTAGTAGAGACGGGGTTTCACTGTGTTAGCCAGGATGGTCTCGATCTCCCGACCTCGTGATCCGCCCGTCTCGGCCTCCCAAAGTGCTGGGATTACAGGCTTGAGCCACCGTTTTTAACTTTCAAAGGAACCAATTTGGAATTGAAAATGAATGAATCTAGAGTTGAAATACCGATTGCAAGTCTTTTTCTTTTCTTTTCTTTTCTTTTTTTTTAGGAAAACATTTTTCTAAAAGAGTTTTCTTTTTCTTTTTGGGGGACTGTCGTGACAGGCTGAGAGAGTGGCGACTTCTATAAGACATGGATAGATGCAAACATGTAGGGCGGTTACGGCTCGCCCAGGACCACTCCATCCTGAACCCTCAGAAGTGGTGCTGCTTAGAGTGCGCCACCACCGAGTCGGTGTGGGCCTGCCTCAAGTGCTCCCACGTGGCCTGCGGCCGCTACATTGAGGACCACGCCCTGAAACACTTTGAAGAGACTGGACACCCGCTAGCCATGGAAGTCCGGGATCTCTACGTGTTCTGTTACCTGTGCAAGGACTACGTGCTCAATGATAACCCAGAGGGCGACCTGAAGCTGCTAAGAAGCTCCCTCCTGGCGGTCCGGGGCCAGAAGCAGGACACGCTGGTGAGACGCGGGCGGACGCTGCGGTCCACGGCTTCGGGTGAGGACGTGGTCCCGCCGCAGCGCGCTCCTCAGGGACAGCCGCAGATGCTTACCGCTCTGTGGTACCGGCGCCAGCGCCTGCTGGCCAGGACGCTGCGGCTGTGGTTCGAGAAGAGCTCCCGGGGCCAGGCGAAGCTGGAGCAGCGGCGGCAGGAGGAGGCGCTGGAGCGCAAGAAGGAGGAAGCGCGGAGGCGGCGGCGCGAGGTGAAACGGCGGCTGCTGGAGGAGCTGGCCAGCGCCCCTCCGCGTAAGAGTGCACGGCTGCTCCTGCACACGCCTAGCGACGCGGGCCCGGCCGCCTCGCGCCCCACCACCCTCCCTACCTCACGCAGAGCGCCCGCCGCCACGCTCAAGCTGCGTCGCCAGCCTGCCGTGGCCCCGGGCGTCACGGGCCTGCGCAACCTGGGCAACACCTGCTACATGAACTCCATCCTCCAGGTGCTCAGCCACCTCCAGAAGTTCCGAGAATGTTTCCTCAACCTTGACCCTTCCAAAACGGAACATCTGTTTCCCAAAGCCACCAACGGGAAGACTCAGCTTTCTGGCAAGCCAACCAACAGCTCAGCCACAGAGCTGTCCTTGAGGAGTGACAGGGCCGAGGCATGCGAGCGGGAGGGCTTCTGCTGGAACGGCGGGGCCTCCATTAGTCGGAGCCTGGAGCTCATCCAGAACAAGGAGCCAAGCTCAAAGCACATTTCCCTCTGCCGTGAACTGCACACCCTCTTCCGAGTCATGTGGTCCGGGAAGTGGGCCCTAGTGTCGCCCTTCGCCATGCTCCACTCAGTGTGGAGCCTAATCCCTGCCTTCCGCGGCTACGACCAACAGGACGCGCAGGAATTTCTCTGTGAGCTGCTGCACAAGGTGCAGCAGGAACTCGAGTCTGAGGGCACCACACGCCGGATCCTCATCCCTTTCTCCCAGAGGAAGCTCACCAAACAGGTGTTAAAGGTGGTGAATACCATATTTCATGGGCAGCTGCTCAGTCAGGTATGTGTGTGCCTACCATGACAATGAGAGGCTTGTATGTTAGTTTGGGCTTCCTGTGAGTGCCTTCCCCTGGTTATTGGGCTAATAAGAGTAGCCAACATTTGCTGTGATTATGCATTTTTGAGGGTGGCCATTGTACCTTTTATTCTACTGTACATTATGATGGCCTTTTGGGGAAACTTGCCTAGTGTCTTTCCGGCCAGATTTTTAGTTTAACTTGCCACATTGCTTAATTTTCAGTGAATATCTTTAACTGTTATTGAAGATATGGGTAATATAATATTCTCATTGTTATAATTAAGTACTCATTGTTGGTGTGCCATCCTTTGATCAATTTTAGGGAACAGATTTTGCCTGTAACTCTGGTTCCATAATAGTTTGAAAGAGCTGTCTCCCTTCTTTACATACAAGGAAGGAAGATAGCTAGGAGCATGCTAAAGACCAATGCAAGCCTCCTTCCTGTTCCCCATTACATTTCCTGGATCTTTAGCCATGTAACCTAAGCAAAGATTCTGAGATAAGGCCTTATGAGAATATGCAGAAAGAGTATTTTTATAGTTTAAAAAAAAAAAAAAAAAGACGGGCGCAGTGGCTCACGCCTGTAATCCCAGCACTTCAGGAGGCTAAGGGAGGTGGATCACCTGAGGTCAGGAGTTAGAGACCAGCCTGGCCAACATGGTGAAACCCCGTCTCTACTAAAAATACAAAATTAGCTGGGCGTGGTGGTGCATGCCTGTAATCCCGGCCACTTGGGAGGCTGAGGTAGGAGAATTGCTTGAACCCAGGAGGCGGAGGTTGCAGTGAGCCGAGATCGCGCCATTGCACTCCAGCCTGGGTGATAGATGGAGACTTTGTCTCAAAAAAAAAAAAAAAAAAACCAAAAAACAAAAAACGTGTTGGGGGGGCAGATTGGTGGGCAACTTAAGAGATTCAGGTAAAACCTCTACACTGTGCTTGTGTCTTGGTTTTTAGGGTTTTGAAAGAATGATGAATGGTATGGAAAGGGAAAATTTAATTAGGTTTTTGTTTTTGAGCATGTAAAAGGGGAGTATTTATTAGCACTTCTTCTGTCTCCCCTCCCCTTAGGAAGAAAGGTGCACCTGGGAAGGTTATAGTGGGAATGGAGGTCTAATCACAGCATTTTGAGGCTGTGCAGACAGAGGGGTTCAGTGTAGGGCTTCTGCAAGTAACAAAGGCAAAAAGAGAGGTGTGCTGGGCTCTATGGAAGGTCTAAAGTCAAGAGGAGGAATTACAGGGTGAGGGAAGTAGGCAGGGACCTGCAAATTCTCTATATCAGACTGATCCCTTGAGAGACTGCATAATAACTTGCAGTCTGTGCTACTGTACTGTTGAATGTTAGAGCATATTTTGGGAGAGGAGAAAGGCGGGTTGGTGTAGTCTCTATGCAGTATGGTTTTTAAATTCCAGCTAGCATCCCATAGTTAGAAATGTACATCAGAAGTAATATACTCTAATTCTTTTAAAGTTATGTTTATTATTTTAATATTACTATTTTTTGAAAATTATACACTTAGTTTTGATAAAGTGTGTCTTTTATGAAGCAAGTAAAACTGTATGCAGGAAGCATGGAAGTTACATAATCTGTAAATCAATCTTTTCATTCTAGGTCACATGTATATCATGCAATTACAAATCTAATACCATTGAGCCCTTTTGGGACCTATCCCTGGAATTCCCTGAACGCTATCACTGCATAGAAAAGGGGTTTGTCCCTTTGAATCAGACAGAGTGCTTGCTCACTGAGATGCTGGCCAAGTTCACAGAGACAGAGGCCCTGGAAGGAAGAATCTACGCTTGTGACCAGTGTAACAGTGAGTGCTGTGTGGAGGAGGGGGCGTAGTGGGGAAGTATAACTGGAATATCAGTTTAACGTGCTGCTTTGTCCTCTTTAGTCAAAAGTAACACTAATGATATTGAATGGTTCTAAAGAATCTTTTAAAGATCTCTTCCTCTCATTTTTCTAAAAATCAAAAAATATGGACTTGTTTTAATTATGTATTAAAAAACAAAACAAGGCTGGGCGTGGTGGCTCGTGTCTGTAATCCCAGAACTTTGGGAGGCTGAGGCGGGCGGATCACTTGAGGTCAGGAATTTGAGACCAGCCTGACCAACATGGTGAAACCCCGTCTCTACTAAAAATACAAAAATTAGCTGGGCGTGGTGGCAGGTGCCTGTAATCCCAGCTACTCGGGAAGCTGAGGCAGGAGAATCGGTTGAACCCGGGAAGTGGAGGCTGTAGTGAGCCGAGATCACGCCATTGCACTCTAGCCTGGGCAACAGAGTGAGACTCTGTTTCAAAAAACAACAACAACAATAACAAAAAATGAAACAAAGACCTAGGAGTTGATTGACCTCCTGATTGACATTAGTTGTCATCTTGGAAGGGATTTTAAAGTGTGGCTCCTGAAATGGGGACTCTGAGAATGTTAGTACTTAGCTTATTAGTGCTATGGGGCTGCTGCGTAAATTAATGAATGTAGAGTCCAACAGTTCTTACTTAATCTAAACCCAGATGGAATAGCCTTTCTGAGGGATGCGATATCAGAAAAGCATGCTTTTGTAATGAACTGGCAGACTTAATGTCTGTCAAAAGTGATGCTAAAGATTGGTACAGTGGAACCAAGAAAGTAAGTCTTAAGGTACATTGCTCAGTGGCAGCTTCATGAAATATTTTCTGCATTTTTTTTATTCTTCACATGCCTGAAAAGTTCACATTTCAGAGAGGGTCATAAGGAAGTATTTCTGTGTTATCTGTAATTTTAAAATGGAACTCTTTACATATGGTTACAGAGGCGTGTTATACAGGGCCCTTCCGTCTTGCCACACTAACACTTAATGCTTCTGCTAACCCAGTATGGACAGACGAAATGCAGAGCAAATATGTGGCTGCTTATGTTTGGGGGTTGTGGCATATATAGATTTGGAAACTAAAAGTATAAAGTTAATGGATTGTACAGAGACCTAGAAATCCATTTTCAGTCACATGATAGTTTAGATTACCAGTTTTGAAGAAAAAAATGTTAGGCCAGGCGCAGTGGCTTATGCCTGTAATCCCAGCACTTTGGGAGGCCCTAAGGTGGGCGCCATTGCACTCCAGCCTGGGCGACAGAGCCAGATGCTGTCTCAAAAAAAAAAAAAAAGCTAAATTGTGGGAAACCTGTTCCACTCTTTGAAGAATCAGAACAAAAATCAAAAGTCAGGCTTGAGGCCAGGTGCAGTGGCTCATACCTGTAATCCCAACACTTTGGGAGGCCAAGGCAGGAGGATTGCCTGAAGCCAGGAGTTTGAGACCAGCCTGGGTAGCACAGCAAGACCTCTTTTAGGAAAAAAAGGAAAAAAAAAAAAACCCCACAAAGTTATGCTCGATATCATTTTGCCATTTCAAAAGAAAATTTGAAATTTTATACCTGGCTAACTGTAGACTCACCTATCCTGTTCCATTTTGAGATACAGAGTCAGGTGAATCAAATTGTTTCATTAGAGTAATATTAAAAAAAAAAAACAGAAAACAAAGAAACCCAGTGATTCCTGAAGCCTTTTACTTGTAATGAACAAAAGAATATTAACAGCTTTAACTCCATCATTTTTGGATATGATAGATTAGGCAAGAAATAACTTTGGTTTATCTTTACAAGAAAGGATTGTTCTTTGGTTGTCAGATGTGCCAATTTATCAGGATTTCTCTAGGCAAGTGCAAATAATGCCAGAGAAGGAAACCTATGGTGAGGAGATGAGATGCATTGATCTGTTGCCTGTGAAGTTTCAAAACTGTCAGTCTTCTACCTGTCTTCCTGGACAGCTTAATGAAATGGAGACAGAACTGATCAATCTCAATTGAATCAGTAATTTATTTTTCTTTGTGAATTTCATTTTAGGGAAACAAAGCCTGACTATATTGTCTTCATCTTAGCTCACATACTCCCTCTGCTGAGGGTGGTAGTCACTGCCAGGGTTCCTAGCCAGAGCTGCAGTAATTTTCAAAAAAATGGTGAATAGGAATATAAAATAAGGCCAAGCCCCTCTTTGAATTCCATTTCTGTTCATGCCAGCACATATTGTGACTACACACCCTGGTAAAAGCTTCTCCTATGGCACAACTCATTCTGATGCAGTCTATTATGGGAAGCTACACCTCCACATCCTATTGTCACAGAAAGCTCTGTGATACATCATCTGGCTGTGATTTGCTACCTTTCATGAGTAGTACAGACAGGACTGGGAATCAGATGCCCAGCTCTTCTGACACTGAGCCCATGATATCAACAGCTCAAGACAATTAGCAGGGACTGCCGTAGAACACTAATTTTCTACTCTCATCCATTTACCAGTTTAATATAACAAAACAGCCATCAGTAAATGGTTACAGGAAAGGCTTCTGATAGAAACTAAGATAACTCTATTTCCATTGTTTATTTGCTGAAATTTAGAAATGCATTTCCTAAAGGTTGGGCACAGTGGGCTCACACCCACAATCCCAACACTTTGGGAGGCCAAGGTGGGAGGACTGCTTGAGGCCAGCAGTTCAAGAAATGCATTTCCCCCACGTTTAGAAACAAAATTAGAGACTGATCACTAGTTCTGCTTTGGAGTAGATGAATTTAGCCACCTGTCAGCTTTGTCCTTGTATGTCCAGCAATGTGCTTTTATCTAGGAAATATGTTTCAAAAACTAGGCACAGCATAAAAATATAGAACCAACAGTTTATTTTCTAAATGTTTGAATATGCCATAAGCAAATCATGCTAAAGAAAAATGTGTTTAAATACTCTATCATTTAGTAATCTTATCCTTTTTTTCCTAAGCCTGAAATATATGCATTATTCCCTATTTTACTGGTGAGGAAACGGAGGTTCAGAGTTTTGAGTAACTTATCCATTAGCACACAACTAGTTGTGAGCAGGAAGTAGAATTAGGCTTACCTAGTGCAAACAAAAAGCTTCTTAAAATCATATTGTGGGGTATCATAATTGAAGTTATAAGCCATTGTAAAGACATGGAGCCTTAACATATGCTTCTACTCTGTGTGCTTGCTGTTGCACGTTCCATTATATTCCATTATACGCAAAGTTCCTGATGGCAAAAATTGGAAAGATTTGAGTTGCTTGTAACAGTCGACCCAAATAATAGTGACTTAAAATGAGAGGTATTATTTTTCTGTTACATAAAACAAGTCTGAAGGACATTCAGGGCCAGCATGGTGGCTGCATGGTCATCAGTGACCCAAGCTATTTCTGTCTTTCTGTTTTACTATCCTGTTGCAAGACTTCTGTCTTCAAAGTTACCTTTTGGTCCAGGAGGAATTCCAGTAGTTTCAGATAGTGGGAAGGCCAAAGGGATGCACCTTACAAGTGAGTCAGCCTTGTATAAGCAGAGTCCCACACAGTCATTCCTTTCATCTTAGCCAGAACTTCCATGGCCACACCATGCAGGCTTGTGAACCCGGGAAATGCAGTAAAGAGGGTCACATTGCACTCCTCAAAAAATTGAAGTTCAGGTACTTAGAAATATGGAGAATGCATATTGAATGGCAAGTCACTGTCTCTGCCATAGCTAGAAAAAACTCTTCACAACCTATGTCTTATACCTTCCCAAACCACATAGGCAAACGACGAAAATCCAATCCCAAACCCCTTGTTCTGAGTGAAGCTAGAAAGCAGTTAATGATCTACAGACTACCTCAGGTTCTCCGGCTGCACCTTAAAAGATTCAGGTGAGCTTGCTGTGGGAGTCCTAGCTGGGTGAGAGCTGTGGGAATAGCTGCTCCAAAGGCTTTGGTGAGGGCAAATGTCTTCTATGGTGTTGGGAGGGGAAGCCTGTTCACTTGAGACCTTGTGTTTTCCATGGAGATTAAATCATTCACATCCACTAAGGCAAATTAATGTGGGAGCCCAGCAGGACTGGGCTTTTGCTGTCATGCGCCTGTGTAATTAATTATCCAGCCTGCACTGGGTATCTGTGCTTAAAGATTTTCTAGCCTGGCTTGGACTTATGTAGAGGTTCATCTTCAGGATGAAATATAAAATAATCTGGAAAAGAAGGGCAGGCAGGAAACTACAAAAAGACTGTTGCTTGAATTGCTTGTTTAGGGATCTCTAGGTTTAGAGTACTTCATGGAACATTCACAGCAAATAAATGGGCCAGGCGCAGTGGCTCATGACTGTAACCCTAGCACTTTGGGACGCCAAGGTAGGCAGACTGCTTGAGCTCAGGAGTTCGAGACCAGCCTGGGCAACATGGTAAAACCCTGTCTCTACAAAAAATACAGAAATTAGCCAGGCGTGGTGGTGTGCACCTATAGTCCCACCTACTCGGGAGGCTGAGGTGGGAGGATCACCTGAGCCTGGGAAGGTTGAGGCTGCAGTGAGCCTTTATTGATCGCACCACTGCACTGCAGCCTAGGCAACAGAGTGAGACCCTGTCTGAAAATAAATAAATAAATAAATAAATAAATGTGAACATTGATTACCACCATTTTATTGATGGGAAGACCAAAACCAGAAGGTTTAATTTTCTCAGTTCCCTGTTTTATTAATACCTACCTCTACCTACAATTGTATATGCCGGTTTTTACTAGTAACAAGCTTATATCCATGTTCTAGGTGGTCTGGCCGTAACCATCGAGAGAAGATTGGGGTCCATGTCGTCTTTGACCAGGTATTAACCATGGAACCTTACTGCTGCAGGGACATGCTCTCCTCTCTTGACAAAGAGACCTTTGCCTATGATCTCTCCGCAGTGGTCATGCATCACGGGAAAGGGTTTGGCTCAGGACACTACACAGCCTATTGCTACAACACAGAGGGAGGTGCGTGCGCTTTACTCTGTGGGGTGGGGGACACGGAAAGGGGTTATTTGTCCACATTTTATTGTTTTCCTTTTATTTCCATCCCATGGATTACCTAGAGGGAAATTACATACATGAAAATCCAATGGCAAGAATTGTGAAAGTTGGGTCAGGCGCCGTGGCTCACACATGTAATCCCAGCACTTTGGGAGGCTGAGGTGGGTGGATCACCTGGGGTCAGGAGTTTGAGACCAGCCTGGCCAACATGGTTAAACCCTGTCTCTATTAAAACAGTACAAAAATTAGCCGGGAGTGGTGGCGGGCACTGGTAATCCCAGGTACTCAGGAGGCTGAGGCAGGAGAATCGCTTGAACCTGGGAGGCAGAGGTTGCAGTGAGCCAAGATTATGCCACTGCACTTCAGCCTGGGTGACAGAGCAAGACTCTTATCTCAAAAAGAAAAAAAGAATTATGAAAGTTGGATTCAAATTTTGGGTATATTACTAAGTAACAACGTATTAAAAGGAACTGACATGTAAAAGTGCTTAGAACAGGACCTAGGCCCTGTGCAATGGCTCACGCCTGTAATTCCAACACTTTGGGAGGCAGAGGTGGGAGGATTGCTTGAGGCCAAGGGTTCAAGACTAGCCTGGGCAACATAGTAAAAACTTACCCAGGCGTAATGGTGTGCACCTGTGGTCCTAGCTACTTGGGAGGCTGAGGTGGGAGAATTGCTCGAGCCCAGGAGTTTGAAGTTGCAATGAGCTGTGATTTCACCACTGCATTCTAGCCTGGGCAAGAGTGAGATCCTGACTCAAATAAATAAATAAAAAGAGCAGTTGCCTAGCACATAGTGCTTATTCAGTCAGTGTTTGAGGATATTGTAGTATTATCAAAAATATTGGTTATTGATAATATTACTATTGTTGTGGTAATGCTACTTCTGCATACCCCAGTTTCCTTCTTGGTTATGCAGAAACAGTAGAACCTGTGTAACCTCAAGGAGATACTGTATAAATCTCACTAGCTGCAGCTTATAAAGCTGAGAACATTTACTGAGCACTTACTATGTTCTTACTACTTCCCCCGCCATGGGAAGTGTGGGGATGCAAGGGCCCCTCCAAAGGTGCTTTAGGTCCTCATCCTCCAGTGTGGAGTCTTCCAGCTACTGCACTGACTGATGGGCTGCAGATGTGTTTTCAGCTGTTCACTGTTCTTGAACTGCACAGCCCTTGGGGCAGCCAGAGCCTGTGAATAAATACTTTTTTGTTCCTTCTAAATTTTCCTTTATCACTCCCCTCTATTTCCATTTCTCCTCTCCTCCTCCCCTTTCTCCTCATCTTCCTCCTCATCTCCCCATTGCTTAGCCTGCAGTATTGCAGCTATCTTTCTAGAAGGCTCTAGTGGACAATAAAAAAGCCTGAAGAAAACAAAGATAAAAATTGCAGTCAGTCGGCCAGGCGTGGTGACTCACGCCTGTAATCCCAGCACTTTGGGAGGCCGAGGTGGGCGGATCACGAGGTCAGGAGATCGAGACCATCTTGACTAACATGGTGAAACCCGTCTGTACTAAAACTACAAAAAATTAGCCAGGTGTGGTGGTGGGCGCCTGTAGTCCCAGCTACTCGGGAGGCTGAGGCAGGAGAATGGCGTGAACCCGGGAGGTGGAGCTTGCAGTGAGCCGAGATCCCGCCACTGCACTCCAGCCTGGGCGACAGAGCAAGACTCCGTCTCAAAAAAAAAAAAAAAAAATTGCAGTCAGTTGATAAGCGGTACTGTGGGGTTTGGTGGGGTTAAAGCCAGTGGATACACAGAAGTCTGTCGGTTTCATTTACCTGTCCCTTCCCCCACCAATAATCGAGGGTTGGCTCTATTCAGAACTTCTCTGTCCCTTTCTTCATCTCCTGATTTTGCCTGCTGACTAGAAATATGAATTGGGTAGTCATTTTCTCTCTTTTTCTCCTTTGGTTTCCTAGGTTTTTGGGTCCACTGCAATGACTCAAAGCTGAATGTATGCAGTGTCGAGGAAGTGTGCAAAACCCAGGCCTACATCCTTTTTTACACTCAAAGAACAGTGCAGGGCAATGCAAGAATCTCAGAAACCCATCTCCAAGCTCAGGTGCAGTCCAGCAACAATGATGAAGGCAGACCACAGACATTTTCCTGAATGGGAGGCATGTATCAAAGACTGGCTTTTGTGTATTGGTGTCCATACATCTTTCCTCTTATAGGAAATAAGGCTACTGCAGGAACAGATTACTAGGTTTGCCTCACTGGGTCTAGAGTAGAAGGTGCCAGGTGATTCGTGTCCTGTCATAAATTTTGTAGTCTTTCTTTTGAATGAGTTTGGGAGTTCCCTCCTTTCCTAAAAACAAAAGAAGTAACTTCTATGAAGATCCTTTCATCAGTTGCTTCTGAATATAGAGGGATCTAGGTGGAAGAAAGGGGGAGTAAATTAATCATATCCACACAGGAGAGCAGCCATGTTTTCTCTCCATTATGTGATTCCCCTGCTAAGCAGGACCTCCTTGCAGCACCAGAAGAACCCTCCAGATGTGAGCAGCCCTGGACAGACCGTGTGAGGAGGGGCCCTGGGCTAGCAGTTTGCTGGATGGGATTGGCTTCAAGATGGGAGATGAAGTCTAAAGGGTTTATTCCCACAAAGGAAGTAACCTTCAAGGGTTCAAAACAAACTTCCTTTTTTGGGGATAGCTGCTGAAGAGTGGAGTGAGATGCATGGAACAAATTTCCCCATGCAAAATGGGATGGTTTTCGTATGTCATACCCTCCCTACCTGCTGCTGTCATTTAATCATTCCATACTTCTGAGACTGGCATGAATACCCCTTCATTCTAAAGAAGGGGCAGGTCATATAAAGAAGCAATAGACCAGCACATGTTGCATGTTGAGCCAAAGGACACTCCTGGCTATCCCAGTTCTGTAGCAGATCCCTGGTTCAGGTCTAGGGCAAGCACATGGTTTGGTTTAAATTGATTCTTAGGTTTTCTCAGAACTCAATTGAGGGTGGGCAGAGATAGCTGGTGGTCCAGGGCTTATTGAATGCCTATCACCCGTTACCACTTCAGTGCAGCATGCAGCTTCTTAGCCTGCAGCTTCTTTCTTGCTCCTGGAGAGGTAGAACATTCATGGTCACAGGGTTTGGGAGCTTTTGGTTTTCTAGGGTATGTTAACTGCTTAGGAATCCACCTCGTACATATCTGAAGAGTTGATTACCAATGGCCTTGACCTGTTTCCTCCCAAATCTGATAATCCCTACTGTTGCTTTACCCCCCATACTCAGTCCATCAGAGAAAAAAACAAGAGTGCCCCGTCCTTTCCCCCGGTGCTAGTAAAATACATCGTCCTTTTTAAATTGGGTCAGTTTCTAAACAGAATGAAATTGCCCAGATAAAAACCCTTGTCCCCATCAGGTGCCACTTCATTCTTAGTTCTTCACTTAGATTTGCTGGTGAAAGTGAATGCAAACCCTAACTTTTGTTGCTGTGGTTGCTGCAGTGAGCCTCACTCAGCCTGTCACTATAAATGCTCATCTTTTGACTGAGTATATCGTATTAATGTTTGAATTCAGGTAGAAGTACAGTTGTCACTTGAAGGGAGTAGATGTGGAAGGGAGTTCGGGGAGGGGTGGGAAGTGGGGAAAGCGAGGCTAAAGAATGAGGATTATAGCTTTAGCAATGTTGATGAGCCACATTTCCCGCACAGATCTGTAGCATTTGCTGTTGACTTTTTGAAATGAACTCTCCCATAGGCCCTGCCAGGCAGCACTGAGACATGGAGGAAATTCAGACAAAAAATGGCTCACCCTGATAGGGAAGGAATGACTATATTTTAAATTAAACTTGCTTTTTCCAACACTGTGAGATTTCTGTAATATTTAGCTTTTATTTGGAAGCGATAGCGTATGGCATTTTTTATGCTGTTTGGTTTATATTGTCTACTGCAGGCTTCTTTGTATAAGCTTTGCCTGGGCTCACCCTCTCCTGGACACTGTTTTAAAGTGTCACCGCTGTCCATGCTGCCAGAGGCTCTGATGTGAAGCTGTACTCTCAAGATCCACGTTTTTAAGTCGGCATGATTAGTAATGACTTTTTGTGGCAATAGAAAAGCCCATTAACTCAAAAAAACCAAGGAGAGTAAAAAGGGAAGGAAACTATGAATCGTGCCTCATCTTTCATTGAATCCTATATTTATTATTCTAGAAAAAGAACTTACAAGAGAGAGAAGAACTAATAGAGCATCTACTTTACCCCTCAGGCTGTCCAGTGGGGATAATTACTAATAAACATTTAATGGAAAATTCAAAGATCTTCCAATTTAATTTTAAAAAATAGTTTTATACCAAATATTATAAGGATTTATTAAGCAGATTAAGGACTTCATGAAATAAGAGCTTAGCTGAGCACGCATATATCAAAGTAATAAAAGAAACTAACATCAGAGTCTCCACTGAGCTACACATTTGTGAAAGGTGCCCACTGCAGTTACAGACACCTCAGGTACCCAGAGGCAGCAGCACTAGACACTTAAGAAGTTGGTATTTAAGGAGATTTTTTATTAAAGAGTTCCCTGCTGCATAAGCCAATGGCTATTGTGAGTGAATTGTCCCTTTGCCTTTAATTTATTTACATATTGGGTATAGATAAATGTCTCAGTTGCATCTTAAATTGAATCATTCTAAAGAGAGGAAAATAAGAACCAGGTAAAAGCTGACTAGATGCTGCCAAATCAAACCCAAGGTCTCCTAACTGAACCTTAATGGGCCTGCTTCTCTCCCAGGGCAAGTAGTTAAGAGTCTCGTTCCAGGAACCCTTTGTAGTTAGTTGGCTGGCATGTTTACTTGCTGCTGTAGCCAGCCAAGATGAGTGCACCTAGGCCCTCAAAAAGGATTTTTTTTTTACCTCAATCTAGCCTAACTCTCATATCTGTGGTTGCCTCTGAGATGAACATCCATGCTAGTATAAAAATAGTTAGGAATGCCCTTGGCAGCCAGGAACTGAAGCTGTTATTAAATGGTAGTCAGAGCTCTTGCCAGCTTTGATCCAGCCCCTCAGTCTTGGAGTTATGGGGCAGGGTTGGGGGGCAGTGCTACACTGTAAAGAATTTCCAGGCTGGGCGCGGTGGCTCACGCCTGTAATCCCAGCACTTTGGGAGGCCGAGGCGGGCGGATCACAAGGTCAGGAGATTGAGATTGAGATCATCCTGGCCAACATGGTGAAACTCCATCTCTACTAAAAATACAAAAATTAGCTGGGCGTGGTGGCACGTGCCTGTAGTCCCAGCTACTCGGGAGGCTGAGGCAGGAGAATCGCTTGAACCCAGGAGGCAGAGGTTGCAGTGAGCCGAGATCGCGCCACTGCTCTCCAGCCTGGTGACAGAGCGAGACTCCGTCTCAAAAAAAAAAAAATTAAAAAAAATTTCAGACGTCTCTTAAAATGTCATGAATAAAATTGGAAACTGTAGAAGTGTTATGTGTCCTATGGACTCAATAGCAGAGTTTATTTTTGTCTTTAATGGCAAGGCTTCTAGAGTCAATGATTGTATGAGTTTGCTACTCTGGCTGTGCTTACAGCTCCATCCAAGTACAAGGGAAGAACCAATGAGGTGGATTGGCTGGCAGTGGGGCATGCCCCAGCATAAGCCCTAGAGAGGTTGACAGTAGTGCAGAATGAAAACTTGGTTGGGGATGGTGGGTGGTGGGAGGAGGGTGGGCAGGCCGGGAGGGAGAAATGGAGTTTGTTTTACTTACTGACAAAGCTTTGTGAACTAATTTTATACAATTCATAAAATTTGGTGCCTTGTACTCAATTATGGTTTGCATGGAATTGAAAAGATTAAGGGAAAGGATTTCTTGTCATTTCAAGTGGCAAATGGGTCTGTGTAGTGTTTAAAGGACATCTGGTATCACAGACTTTTAAAAAGCATTTCATGTCTCTTGTGTGTGAATGCAAATTATTCTTACCAGCAAGTTCTAAAATTATATTACAATGTCCAAATTCTTTGTATTTGTGACTGTTCATCAAATGGCTGTTTTTCAAGCAGACTATGTACTCCATTTGTTTTTCACTTCCCTTGTCACGTTCCATACATTAACTTGGGCCTTTTAAAATCAGGCTGGGGGGCTACCCCTTCTTAAATGTATACTATATCCCTATCTGAGGTTACATCTTGTGAGTGGAAGGGATGCTTTCCCAGGTGGTTGGGAGAGCACAAATGTTCAGAAAAGGCCTTTTAGTCTTTATCAAAACAATGACTAATGCTGGGCAACATATAGCAGAAGTCAAACAAAAATGATTCCTCCTGAAGTGGTACCTTCATTGGTTCTGATGTTCTTTTGCAAAAAATGTCCGGGAGCAGTATAGAAAACCTCTGTATGTGAACCACAGATTGTAAGGCAAGCCAGTGCACTGTGTAATATGCAAAGGGAGTGGTGCAAAAGAGAAGGCACCCATCCTAGCTCTCCATGCCCTTCCCCCCTCCGGCAGGCACTGACTGAGATGGTGCTGAGTGGCTGTGGAAGGTGCTAAGACCCAGTCTCTTCACTGCAGGGCTGTTTACAGCCAGTTTCTTTTACTCCGACCTTAAGGTTTCCACTGAGCTCCTGAAACTTCACCAAATGGTGTTTAAAAGTTTACCACTCAAATGCGCACTTGAAAATTGGGTCCCTCAGCCTCATTACTGAACTAAATAAGTGAAGAGGTTGTATCTTTGGGGTAAAACTTTCCATGGCCATTTAATTTTTTAACTAGTTAAGTACGCATCTTCCTGGTGGTTCAGACTTTTTAAGTCAGCACTAAAGCTGAAAAGCGCCTTCTAAATATGACTGTGACTTTAGTTTGTATCTTACGTTTAATAACTGTTCTGTTGGGCCAAGACTATGACTTTAATTACTGTGTACTTATTCAACCCACACTCTGCACTAAATACACCATAGCTACTATAGCATTGTGACACTCATTTTTGTGGACTCATTCCATACTTCCGCTGGCATATTTCGTTTAAAATCTAGCTAGAGATTTTCATAGTACTGTGTTAACTAGCCAGGGCTGAGAAGTGTGACAGGATATAAAACTGACTTTCCTTGGGGAAAATGTTGTTTTGGCAGTAATGAAGGCCAATTCCTTCATTTACAGAATTAATGATTACTTATCAATTTTTGAAAGTTGTAGATTAAGTAGTTTTATTTACTAAATTCTTAACCACTTTGAATAATTAAGCCAGTTTAAGTGAAACATTGGCTGGACACAGTGGCTAGCACCTGTAATCCCAACACTTTGGGAGGCCAAGTGGGAGGATTGCTTGAGGCCAGGAGCTCAAGACCAGCCTGGGAAACACAGACTTGAAATCTTTTCAAAAATGTATAAAAATTTAAAAATAAATAAATGAATCCTTACTCAACCATCATTATGGCTTTAAAACCCAACCAACAGTAAACACTTACTTGAAGCCAAAACAGTAAATTTTGAATAAAATTTGAATTATGCTTTTGGAAGCTGCCATGTCTTAATTCTTGCTGGATTTTGATTTTCAATTTTGGAAGTTTTTATCAAATAAAACTGTTCAGTCATGAGTATATCAGGTAGCAGCCTTTAAGGATCTAAGTTTCATTCCTATAAAAAACAGGAGGTGCTGGTATTTCTTGTCTTAGCAAGTGGTCTGATACGGGTCTTAAATGGGGGTTAGCATCTATACTATGGCTTAAAAGTTTCCTCCTTGGTCACCATTTGGGAGGTGATGGCTTCTAAGCTAAGCTTTGCTCTCATGTGATCCTTCTTCATCTCAATACCCAGTAAAATATAAACCTCTCAGAGTCTACCCAGTGTAGACTCAAGGGTCTTGGCTTCATCTATCAGATAAGATCTATCTGATTTATACAAAGAATGGTGCTGTTTTTATATACATACTAAAAAAATTTAATTCTCAAGCAATTTTCTTAATATTTATGCCAGCAAGGTCAGGAAAGACTATTTTGTCCTGTTTATCTTTAGTAGTGAACAAACTGCTAGAGACATCTGTCATTCTTAACAGGCCACTGTGGTCCATATATACTGACCCTCCTTTCCAATTAATGTCCTTTAATCCCACACTAGTTTCATAGAAGACTTGGCACATAAAAGCAGTATTTTTTTTAATGTCTAGTAAACAGACCAGAAAAAAATAATTGCCATGGCGGACCCGTTTCTATCCACCCCTTTCTATGGCTATACAAGTTTATACATGCCAGTTCCGTACGTACTCCATTTCCAAAGAGCCCCCAAACCCTGGACAGTAGCACTACCATCAATTTCAGGGTCACAAAACATCTCCTTCTGAAGGAAGCAGCTTCCTCAGCAGTGTCACTTTAGTGCCCACTGCCCAGGCTTACTTCACTTTACCTCCCCCTACACATCACTGCCCTCTTTGTGCCACCAAACCTCACTATTCCAGCAACAATGCCTCCCTGGTGCCTGGAAAACCCATCTGGTGCACTAAAATGCTATGCAACACCAAATGGCTTCTTCCCCTTATATTGCTCAACAATGTAAATTCTTCAAGAATAAACTTCATGCTATGTTGACATCAATGTATGGTTACAGCTTCCTTTTTTTTTTTTTCCTTCCTTTTAAAATGAAGCAAACCACCTCCATTAAAATCCATGTTTGGGGCTTGTTTTTATCTCTCAAGTGTGAAATATAAATCATGTTTTTATGATTTTTGTAAATTTTTTTACACCTTGTTTTTGTAAGCAAAAGTTTCTTATTAAAAGAATAAAATGACTGCCTTTGTGTGCGGTATTTATTTCAAATGTTTGTTAAAACAGCACTGTTATTTCTCAGGACAAGAGCAAAGATCACCCCCTGCAGAAGCTTGGGAACTATGTACAGAACTTTATAGAACAGAGGCCATACTTTAGCTTAAGCCTGTCTGCTGACCAGAGAATGGAATTCTGCGTGGACTCAAGGAACAAAAGGAAACTAGGCAGGGAGAGGGAAGAAAAGTGCCCATCTGAATCAAACTTCAGCTGCCATCAGGGCACATCTTGTGGTGGTCACAGATTGTAGGCTGTTTTTTGGAAGATTCGGGTTCAGCACAGGATTCCATTTGTCTGCAATCGGATAAGACAACAGGTGGCATTAGAACTGGAAAAGTATGGGAGGGAAACTGGTAAGAGATACTTAAATCCCTTGCAACATCTGAAAACACATTTAACTAGGAATAGTTAAGGGTTTTACATCACATTCTTTTGTACATTTCGTGAATAGTTGACAGAAAACATTGCTTCTCCCAGTCTCTAGGTCTCCTAAGACACGCAGGGGTGTGGTTCAGTGCTTACCTACTTGGCTACACCCCTGGCTGAGGTGCCATGAGGTCAATGTCACTCAAGTTCCTGGCCAGCCAAACTCCAGCAGCAAAGAGTCCCAAATTTAGTATCAAGTTCCTGGAAAAAAATGTGTTTTACTAACCCTGTGGTCACTGAATCTGTTGTACAGTTAACGAAATGTACTGGGGGAAAAAGCTTCCATCACCACCACCTTCCCGAGGCGTTAATACATGGTTGTGACATGGCAGGTTGCTCAAGACCCACGTGGGAATTTGGAGTTTATTTTTGTGCCTAATAAATGTAAGATAAGTCTGGGTGAGGTGGCTCACGCCTGTAATCCCAGCACTTTGGGAGGCCGAGGCAGGCGGATCCCGAGGTCAGGAGTTCAAGACCAGCCTGGCCAACATGGTGAAACCCCGTCTCTACTAAAAATACAAAAATTAGCTGGGTGTGGTGGCGCGCGCCTGTAATCCCAGCTACTGGAGAGGCTGAGGCAGGAGAATCACTGGAATCCGGGAGCCGAGATTGCAGTGAGCTGAGGTCGTGCCACTACAGCCTGGGTGACAGAGCGAGACTGTCTCAAAAAGAAAGAAATGTGGCCAGATGGGGTAGCTCACGCCTGTAATCCTAGCACTTTGGGAGGCCGAGACGGGTGGATCAAGAAGTCAGGAGTTTGAGACCAGCCTGCCCAAGATGGTGAAACCCCGTCTCTACTAAAAACACAAAAATTAGCTGGGTGTGGTGGCGCGTGCCTGTAATTCCAGCTACTGGGGAGGCTGAGGCAGGAGAATCACTTGAACCCGGGAGGCGGAAGGGACAGTGAGCCGAGATCGCGCCTCTGCACTCCAGCCTGGGTGCCAGAGCGAGACTCCGTCTCCAAAAAAAAAAGAGAAAAGAAATGTAAGATCCGCAAAGCCCAGCGACAGCACTAGTCCAGCGCCAAAAAAGCCTGTTTATGTGCTGGCACCTCTTCCCTTGATCAGGGTGACATACAGATACAGCCACACGAACGAAAGATCGCTTTTGCCACACGGGAACTCTCCCTCCTGGCCAAGGACCTCAGTGACGCACAGGCAGAGCTACGAAGACGCCACAATGCTGGCAATGTTAAAAAACAAAAACAAGGCCGGGCGCGGTGGCTCACGCCTGTAATCCCAGCACTTTGGGAGGCCGAGGCGGGCGGATCACGAGGTCAGGAGATCGAGACCATCCTGGCGAACACGGTGAAACCCCGTCTCTACTAAAAATACAAAAAAATTAGCCGGGCGTGGTGGCAGGCGCCTGTAGTCCCAGCTTCTAGGAAGGCTGAGGCAGGAGAATGGCGTTAACCTAGGAGGCGGCGGAACTTGCAGTGAGCGGAGATCGCGCCACTGCACTCCAGCCTGGGCGACAGAGCGAGACTCCGTCTCAAAAAAAACAAAAAAAAAACCCAAAAAAACAAAAACAAAAAACCCTGAGGCGCCAGCCTCCCGAGAAAGGGGAATACCGACGTAAGGGCCAGAGAAGGACCAAGTTCTTGGGCTCGGTTACCTCCGGAAGTCATTCCTATCTGTGGCAAAGCGGTAGACGCCCCGAAGCCAATCTCCCACGTTGTCCGGTATTTCGGGAGTTTCATTAGCCGAGCCAGCAGCGCTCACCGGGACCCCGCTGGAAGCCATAGTAGGAACCTTCGCATGGGCCGCGGTGGAGGAACCGTATCAGCGTCGCGGGTGGATGACGCACCTCCGGTTTGGCACTTCCGGCTGCTACCAACCGGCAGGGGAGCGCTGTTCGCTTAGTCCGACATCCGGAAGAGGGACGGCCCCCTGCTGCGCGTCCACGAACTCTAGGAGGGGAGGAGCGCGGCCCGGCTCTACGGTCCCCTGCTCCCGGTCCCACCTCCGGCTCTCCAGCCGGTAACCGTCACGCGTGCTGTGATCATTTAATTGGCTCGGGAGGAGGATGGTGGGGACGGGGCTGTCCCAGCCTGTGGAGGTGGGGGTAGGGGCTATCTCAGCAGGGGAAGCGTAGCTTTGGGGAATGGGTTTTGCCAAGAAAGTCTCCACCAAAAGTCCTAACGCGCTGTGCTGAAGGGGGCGCACTCCAAACTTGTCACCTCGCCGCCTCTGGCGGGCGTGCGCCTGACTGCGTCTCAGTCTAGGATTGTTAGGGGAGGCTAGCCTTGTTCTCCCGCTTTACAGACCCCTTTCCTCCCACTCACACCCCCTCTCTGAGCTGCGCCACTAGCACATGGTGCAGTGCTTCTTAGAGGCGTTGCTGTCCTCTGCTTGGAGGCTTCCGGGGATTTTCCAGGACAGGGGAAGGCGCTCGCCTAAGAAAAAGCCTTCAGGTTCCGAGTCAGAGGAGGAGGAGCAGGTGGAGAAAAGGGTGTCCTTGGAATCACAAAGAGTCTCCAAGCGGCACTGCTCCTGCCCTTTGGCTGCCTCCGCTTTTTCCCCAGGTCGGTTCTCCTGCTGGGGACTGGATCCAGGCAGCCCCGTTTGAGTTTGCAGGCTGGAACCGCCGGCAGCAGCGAGAAGGAGTGTTCGGGAGAGGGTCGCAGAGTTCACCGAGGTTTGGTCCCTTCCTCCAGTTCGGTCGGGTCCAGTCTCCCCTGTTCCGGGCCGGGTCGGAAACGCTGGTCTCAGAGATGCGGAGCTGGACCTCCACCGCAGCTAGCGGGGGTGAAGCCCAGCCTCTCGCCCCGCCCAGCCCATCCCCTGGGCCGTGCGCGCCGCCGCCGCCGCGAGTCCTCGCAGGGTCCCCCGCCTCCACCAGAGGGCGGCCGCGTCCCGCGCCTGGGAGGGAGTCCGGCGCCGCAACCCCGACCGCGGCGCGGGGTGGGTTCGGGAGGCCCTCGGAACGCTCCGGCCAGGGACGCGCGGTGAGAGCTGCGGGCCCCGAGGCTCGGATCTGGGGGGGTGCGGTGGGGGTGCTCCTGGAGGGACGGGACGGCGTAGGACCGGGGCGAGGGTCCCAGCCCGGGAGAACCCCCACAGCCCAGCCCAAGCTCCCTCCCGCTTTGCTCTGTATCCTCTCCCTTACCAAGGAATGCCTGCCCTTCCAGTGCCCCGGCCCAGCTCGAGCCTGCATCCGAGTAGCGGTTCTCGAAGCAGCTGGGGCAGCAGGGGCTTCCCCCAGGCAGGGCATAACGTCCCCCGCCCAGAGGCCCGGCGCAGTCCTGGCAACAGAAGTGGTTCTCATGCCAGCGCTGTCCCTCTGCCTCGGTGCAGTGCTGGGAGAAGATCAGCTGGGAGAGGGAGAGGGGAACGTTTCATTCATTCATTCACTCATTCATTCATCCAGTAACCACGCCTTTTACCCAGTTAACGCTAAAGCACGTCTGCATACATTCCCATTTGATTCACTCAGCCACTCATGGACACAGGGAGGACTGATTGGCTTAGCCAGGATATCAGCTAGCAAGTGGCACAATCCGAAGTGCGACCTGGGGGTCTGGACTCCCAACCCAGGGCTCCAGGCTTCCTTTTATGCTGACATCAAGGGAATTTCTAGCATGATGAGGCACAGCACTGGGCACTTGGCATCTACTGAGATAAGCATGTGTCCAAGAGTCCCTGCTCTAGAGAAATTCTGTCATTCCAAGAACATCTGAGGACCTCTGCAGTGGGGAAGGCCACAGGCAGAAGGGCACCGGGTCCCACATGCCCAGAGCTCAAGTCAGAACACAGTGAACTTGCCCAGGCTGGTTCCTACTTCTCCCCACTCCCTGATACTGTGAGAAACTGTGGCCCAGGAGAGTGTTCCTTTGTATCCTGCCACTCTGGACCCTGGGCAGACCCCCAGTTCCTACCCTCCAGGCTGTACCTGGTCACAAGCCGGGCAGCGCGGGCGCAGCAACTCTGCATGATGGCGGCCGCAGTAAAGTTGTCCATCATGGTAGAAGTAGATGAGGTTTATCAGGGCCTGGCCACAGGCCTGGCAGGCAAAGCAAGTCTGGTGCCAGCAACGCTGTTCCCCTGCCCGGGCTGCAAACACTCCGTACTCTCCTGGCTTCAGCAGCTCCCTACACTGTCAGAGGGGAGGTGCTGAGTTGGTCCGAGTAGGCACTACCGTCCTAACTTCCCTCCTTGCTCTTGCAATCTGATCCCAACCTGTTCTCACCATACCCTAGCAAGCCCACATCCACTGCAACCTACACCAAGAGCTCCCAAACTTGGTTTCTGTTTTTCCTGTTTCCCAACCAGAGTTCCAGAAGCTAGCCCCTTCCGCAGAAATGAGAGGGCAAAGAATAGAGGAAGGGGAACTTGAGGGGAGGGGTGCTACAGACCTTCTCACAGGTGTGTCCTTCAAGCTTGGGAAGCACCAGGCGAGCTACCCCCTGTCCCAGGGCCTCCTGCTTCCGCCTGGAACAGAAGAGCCGCAGCTCGGCCCGCTCCTCCTCCCCAAGGGCCAGGCAGTAGTGCTCCTGCAGAAACAGTCCTCTACAGTTACTGGGAGAGCTCCAGCAGGAAAGATTGAGCATTGGTTGGAGGAAGAAAGGCTTGGCTGCTGGGTCAGAGAAACGTTGTAGAACCTCAGGGAGATGCCAGAGATAATGGCATAGAAGGAGAAATCGAAGAAGAAGGAAAGGAGCTCAGGAAAGGCCACCTGAGTCTCCCCCTGCCCCCCTAGGAATGGTCATCAATCAGGTCCTGACAGGCCCACAGCACTCAGCCCTGTCACCATTAGGTCCTTGCTCCCAGTGAGCTAAGAGCTCAGTATCACTTCCAATTCTTGGATTTCCTCAAATTATTTCATATACTCCTGTCTTGCCTCCCCAGTTGAATTGTAAGCCTTTAGGCTGGGCACATGTAGACCCTCAATAAATATGTAACAACCATACTCTCTACATTTGTACATTCCATTATCCGTTTCAAAAGTCGTTCATGTCCATTTTCTCATTTGCTCTTGAACTAAGCATTGTGGTGGGCAGAGCAGATGTTACTGCACCCGCTATTGTTACTGCCAACGTGAAAACTCAGGCAGGGGGAGAATGACACCCCAACCAGTGGCATAGCTGGGCCTGAAATCCACATCCCCTAACTTCTGGACTGAGGTTCTTCCCACAGTAAGAAAAGAGAGGGGCAGGGAGAGGCAAGAGAGGGAAGATGGGGAGAGGAGACCCACATCAATGTCCTGTGGAGGGAGTTGCTGCAGGAGGGTCCGAAGCCCAGTCCATTTGGGGGCTTGGTTGGTGTCCAGGCAAAGGGAACCCAAGCTCAGAACTGGAGGACCCTGAGGAGACATGGAAGAAGGGGAGGAGTGAAACTAGGTTTTTCTTTCTCCTTTCCCCCTAGTCATTGCCACCTCTTCTCCAATCTAGAGCAGCTTCTAAGCATGCCCTCCATTTGGGAGGGTCCTCCTTCCAGATCTTCACTGAGCGCAAGGATAGCTGACTGATGCCTGTATCTGTGGTCTTCCTTGAGGGAGGCTGGGGAGGCCCCACACCCCAAAACAGCTTCCCTTCTTATGCTTTCCCATCTTAACCCCCTTCACGCCTTGGGGCCAAAGCCCCTAGAGTCTGCTTTGACAACACAGATTCCCTAGGAGAGGTAATGGATATTCATGTGAATGAGTTTAAAGTCAAAACCCCATGTTCTCAGCAGGTGCAGAGACAGGAATTCCTGAAAAGAGAGAAAGGCAGTAAGAGATTAGGCACGAAGTCAAACTACCTCCGGGTTAGTGGAAAAAGGTGGCCACTCCACAGGATAGAGGATATGTTGGTCTCAGAGGAAGGGCACAACTCTACTACCTGAGCAGAGGTGTCCTCAGGGTCCTCCTCCGGCAGGTGGCCTGAGTCACTGTCTGAGTTGGCTGGCGGACCTGGATCCTGGGGCTTGGGGCTGTCCTCTCGTTGGGGCCAGCCAGAGTTCTGCACTGACATTAGTGGCAAAGGCTACCCCAAAACAATAAGAACACCTTCATGAATCAGGCCGTTACAATGTGCTAGGAAGTGTTAAGTGCTTTATAGGTATTATTTCCCGTAAGTGGCGGAGCCAGGTCTTGAGGTCATGTCTTTTGGTCCGGAATTTCTGAAGTTCAAAATTCTGGGGTCTCCCAAGATTGGGATGGAGGTAAGCGGAGGCCCATGGTAGAAGGAGAGGGCACTTTGCCTTTCTGGTGGGCCTTTGGGCAGGCTGGCCCCTCTCTCCTTACCTCATCAGCCTTAACTTCCACCATTTCTCACCATGCACCCACAGCCCCAGTGAGCGTGCTTCTTCACAACTTCCTACATGGGTCCAGCTTTTCCAGCTACATAGGCTTGGGCCTCTGGTTAAAGGATCTCCTTACCAGGAAACCCTTCTCAGCCTCTGTGACCATACCAGCTCTCCCTTCCCTGAGCAACTGAAGCAAGCAGTGTCCCAAGATTCAGTGCCCCAAGATTTAGCACCTAATGTTTTTCTCTGCTCCCTGCATCTCTCTCGGCTCCTCATCTATAACTTCCTCGAGGACAGGAACACCTTGCACTTTTATATATAGCAGCAATTGCATTGGATAATCTAAGTTCATCTCTTCAGTTTTCCTCTCGGCAACTCCTGATATGACTACAATATCTTGGGGGTAAGAAGTGACTATTGGCACAGTGGTTCAGGCCAGTAATCCCAGAACTTTGGGAGGCTGAGGCAGGCGGATCACCTGAGGTCAGGAGATCGAGACCATCCTGGCCAACATGGGGAAACCCCGTATCTACTAAAAATACAAAAATAAGTCAGGCATGGTGATGTGTGCCAGTAATCCCAGTTACTAGAGAGGCTGAGGCAGGGGAATCGCTCCAACCTACCTGGGAGGCAGAGGTTGCAGTGCAGTGCACTCCAGCCTGGGTGACAGAGTGAGACTCCATCTCAAAAAAAAAAAAAAAAAAGTGACAATGTAGAGAAGAGATGAGCCCTGCTCTCAAGGAGCTCATAGTGGGTAAGACAAAGATGAAACCAGGTAGAATGGGATCAGAGCTCTGGGCAGATACAAACCCTGGAGAAAAAAATAACCAGAGCAAACTTTTTAATAATATTTACTCTGTGCCAAGGACTCTTCTAGAATATTATATGATATAGTCCATCCTCACAATAATCTTATGAGGTAATTTCTTTTATTCCACTTGACAGTTGAAACAATTAACTTGCCCAAGATCATACCAGAGGCTAAGGGAAGCCTTAGGGGGATCTGGCTTCTGAGAGCTGGGATAGATTCTCAAAGTAGCTAGGCACAGGAGGGTCATCATCAAATCCCTGGCCTCTGTAAGACTGGGCCAGGGATTTGTATTGGGGTTGAGGTGAGGGTTTGGACCGTAACAGTTAATATTGCTTCCCAGCACTGAACCCTCCTCAGCACTGCCCCTCCACTCCCACTTCAAATGTCCTGTGCCACCCTTCCCTCCTTCCTGGCTTCACACCCACCTGCTTCCTTCCTCTTCTGTCCCTCAGGTCAGGCTTCCTGTGGAAGGTGGCCAGGATGGGCTGTTCACACCCGGAGTAGCCACTAACAGCACTGCCCCTGCTCCAGGCAGCAAGAAAGGAGGGAGCATCTGGGGCCCCAGGAGAATGACTTGCACCCTCTTCCATTTTAGCTCTAGTTTGCATGGAATTGTCCAACACAGAAACAACGCTCAGAAATCAGGCCTCTACTCCTCACCCTTCCATCTCCCCAAAGGCAGCCAAACTCCACCTCCACCTAGCACTGGGACACCCTTACTAACAGGCCAGCTGGATTCCCTCCATAATTCCCTTCCCCCTCCCACCTCAGATAAGGGACAGAGCTGAATCCCTTGTCTTGCCTCTGTGCAGGTGCAAGAGGGCTCAGGAGCTGGACATCCCCAACCCCCGCTGCCCTGAAGGGCAGAGCTCGAGAGGACTTAGGGCTTGGGGAGGTGGAGGGATGGGAAGATTTCTGGGGACAGTGGGAGGGAGAAGGAAGGGGAGTGCCCGGTCCCGCCGAGTGCCCTCTCGGTAGATCCCCAGAGCTTTTCTAGAACTTGGCGGGCCCGCCTCCGGGGCTGGGACGCGGTGTTTCCCGAGTCCGCTGGGCTTCCGGGTCTGGCTGCTGGGATTTTAGGGGAGTGGACCAGGACTTGGCTGGGGTCTCACCATCGCTGTGCGTCGCTGTCCGGGCAGTTCTGGACCGACTCTGCCGTCAGGCCCCTCTCCCAGACCCCACCCGAAGGCGTCAGCGCCCGCCCCCGCCCTCACTAACAGCGCGGCCCTTCCTCTCCCACGCCCCAGGGGTCCCCGCCTGCCCCTCCCCTGCTGGTGGAGAGGGGCGGCTCAGGGAGGGGCCTGGAGCTGCAGATTGGGGGCGGGGGGGAAAGCAAAACAAAACCACATTTGTGGGATCTCAGGGTGGAAATGTGCGGGCTCCACGGCCTCTGCCATGCAGGTGCAGGGGCTCAGGCTGGGACTGCGCCCGGCGGGCATCCAGTAGACGCCGGGAGCCGCGTTTACGCTGGGTTCTCAACCACTTGCTGAATGGAAACGACTCGCCGGGCGCGCAGCCCTGTCCCTCTGCAGTTCCCAGGTCTCCCCAAACTCTCCCTCTGGTCTCCCAGCCCCGCCCCTCTGCGTGTTTCCCTTCAGTTCTCTCCCCCTTGTCTCCAGTGGTCCCCCTGGCCCCTTCCCCTCCCCTCAGCCCTCTTCCGAGTTACATCGTCTTGCCCGTCTCCCTTCAGGGCCCTTCAGACCCTCTCCCCTTCCCTTCGTTTCTCGCCCAACCCTCCGTCCCCTTTTCGCTCGCTGCAGCACCCCCAACTTTGGTGTCCTCAGCCCCGCCTCTGCGCCCCGCCTCCGCCGCAGGCTCCGCCCTTCCCCCCCCCCCCGCCGGGCTTTCTCAGCCCCTGGCCAGGAGCGCCCTCTGGCGTCTGCGCATGCTCACTGCTCCCGACTGCAAAGTCCTCCAAAGGGACCTTCTAGGCTGCGTGCCGGTCGCCCCCGCTCGGGTCCGCCCGCCCGCAGCGTCTCGTTGGTGCTGCCGGTGACCTCCGACCCCGCGGCCGCGGGGCGGGGCGGGGAGGCCTTAGCTCTGGGCGGGCGGCGGCTGCTGCAGCGGGACCCGGGAGCGGGGCCCGGCGCCGCCCGGGCCGCGGGGCGATGTGAGTCGGGGCGCGGCGGGGCGGGGACGAGGCGGCTTCACCGAGGCCGCGTCGCGCCGCGCCGCAGTCTCCACTCCCTCCCTAGGAAGCCCCGGGCAGGCGGGCGGCGGAGCACCGGGGCTGGGGGCGGGGATCCGGGGAGAGCGCGCACCCAGACCTCTTCATTCCTTACGGGCGTCTAGAAATTCCCCTGACAGTCCTGCAGACTCTGGCTCCCCTAACCCACCTCTACCCTTTCCGCCCTGGACACACCATCGCATCTCCTGGAGCCCTCAGAACCCCCTCACTCGCTCAGCAAATCTGCTATGCGCACGGACCCAGCATTTCTCTTGGATGCCCCCAAATGCTTCCACTGCCCGGAAATTCCTAGGATCCCTCATATCCCTATTCTCCTTGCACTATCCAAAATGCCCACATCCAAAATTCTTGCTCATGTTTCCCCAAACGTCCTCATACGTTTTCAGCCCCCACACCCCATCTAACTCCTGCCCCTGATCATACCTATCCGAGACCAGAGGCCTCTCCCCATTTCCACTCAATGCAGTCCTTCCTCCGTGAGCTATGTGGTACATCCTGATGTCTTAAGGAGAAGAGATGGTGATAGGGAAGTGCAACCCCTCCCCCATCTTGCACCCTAGAGTTCTTGATGCCCCCGCCCTCCCCCCACCCCGTCTGTGGCTCAAGCCCCAGTATTTTCCCAGCAACCTGTCTTTAGTCCTTGCACACCTCCCTGAGCCTGCTTCTTCCTTCCAGAAAATAAGCCAGACCAAGGGGATGGGGTCCTTTTACCTGGAAGTTGTCCAAGGTTGCAGGGTGCAAGGGGCCCTGGGAAGTATTGTTTCTCCAGAGCAGGAATGTGGAATGTCCAGGGGTCTGCAGGGTCCTGGCTTGTTGACGTGTTTACCTTGGGCTCAGAGGCCCTGAAATTTTGGCTTACTGTTAACATTTATGTTGAAATTAGACCTTTCAGAGCTTGGGGAGCAGAAAATCTATCAAGCTTCCAAATGCGAAATTGAAGCAGCCTGTCTTGGAAGAGGAACATGTCAATTTTAGTGATGTGTGTCTTACATTTTTGCCTTACAAGTTATTTAAGCTAGAAGCTCCCCAGTTTATAGATGGTTTCCCCAAAAACTAAGACCTTAGGTGGGAGTTGGGGGGTTGACTTAAGTCTCCCAGATACTTAGTAGCAACAAAAGTGACCGGAATATTGGTTTCCTGAATCTTAAACCAGTGCTCTCTCTACTATATCACAGTGTCCTTTTGAGAAAGCTCTTTGTAGAGTTAAAGTTCTCTGCAAAGGTAAGGTGATGGTTTTGATGTTTGTTGTAACAGGACTCAGAGGGAGACCTAAAGTGACTTAAAAGGCCTTGGCCAGGCGTGGTGGCTCACACCTGTAATCCCAGCACTTTGGGAGGCTGTGGCGGGCGGATCACAAGGTCAGGAGATCAAGACCATCCTGGCTAAGATGGGGAAGCCCTGTCTCTACTAAAAAAATAAACAAAAAAATTAGCCGGGCGTGGTGGTGGACGCCTGTAGTCCCAGCTACTGGGGAGGCTGAGGCAGGAGAATGGCGTGAACCCAGGAGGCAGAGCTTGCAGTGAGCTGCGATCGCGCCACTGCACTCCAGCCTGGGTGACAGAGTGAGACTCCGTCTCAAAAAAAAAAAAAAAAAAAAAAAGGCTTTGGGTTGTCTTAGACTTCAAACTCATTGATGCTCCGGGAGTCTGTCCCTCTCAGGGCCCATGGGGCTTGGAATTTGTGCTCTCTTTGCCCTTGATTTTACTTTCTTCATTGGTGTTTTTGTCCCATTAGGGCTGAAACACATATCCAGGTGGGATGGACTGCCAGGTCAGTTTCATTAACAGTTGGGGGTGAAGATAGAAGGTTTTATTAATCAGTGTCTCTGTTTCCTATGCTAGGTGAGCCCCAGGTGTATCCCAGAGGGATCCAGGTGACTTCTCTGCAGACTGTTTGCCATGACAGCCCAGCAAGGACAGGGAGAATAAAGTGGGAACCCTTCCCCATGCCCTTCCCAATGGCCTGGGTGAGGTAAGAGCTGTGTATAGGAGTCAGTTTTATGGCGTTTCCCAAGTTGGGAGGAACAGAGGATACAGGTCACCTGGTTATTCAAAGCTTTACCATTCAGCAGAAGTTCTAGAAGGATAGCCAATCCTACAGACTCATTTCTTGTGACAAGTTGCAACCCCTTAAAACTTCTGCTTGGTATTGGTCCATGCGTTTCTTGTTCCCTTAGGTCATTCAGGCCTGGGTGGTGTCCTCTTCATTCTAGGCACAGCCCTGACTGTTGTGACATATCATCCAAGTACCAGAATCCTGGAGGGAAGAGCCAAATAGTAATGCCTCTGGTCTCCCCTTCAGACAAAGGGAAGCAAACCCAGCATTTTGTGTGTGTGAAGAAATATCCAATTCAGGTTATTAAAATTGTGCACGGTTTTAAATGTTCAGTCTTCCGAATGTATCTTTTTGATCACAATGTAACAACTCATTTGAAGAGGATATCAAAAAGATAAATTTGCGCTGGATGTTGGGATGGTAGTAAGGGAGAAGAGAGAACTTGGATGAAGTGGAATGGATAAGCTAAAAAGGGAGGAAAAAAGAGACAGGTACAGGCCAAAGTGTCTGATACCCCCCAAGTGACAATTTCTTTGCTAAATCCAAATAAGGGCCTTGGGTTGGCACCCACCTCCATCTGCTGTAGATCACTTCTCCTGGGCCCCTACTTTTCTTCCTGCCTATGTCCTTCCCTTGTCATTACATGGGTCAGAATCCTACATACTTCTCAAGGTCCAGATCGAAGGTTACCTCTGAGAAGCTCTGTCCAGCCCCCCATCAGCATTCATCCTTAACACATTGTAACTTGAATTAAGGTTTATCAAATGTGTGTCTGGCCTGGATTGAGAATGTGAAGTCTTTGAGGAAGGGTCTGTATCACACAGTCTCTTGGACAGAGTAGGTGATCACAATGAGGTGCTTCTTCCTGAGTTCCCCAGAGCAGGGTTTTTTGAAGCTGAAGTTGGTGACCTGCATATCCTGTATGTTTTTCCTAGGGCAGGCTGGCTGCTCTGACACCATGGGGAGCTGCTGCAGCTGCCTGAACAGAGACAGCGTTCCGGACAACCACCCCACCAAGTTCAAGGTACCCAGAGCCCTCTCCTCTCCTGCGTTCCCAACATGGCCTCTTGGGCTCAGACACAACTTAATGGAGTTGTCTCCGCTTCTCTAACAGCAAATCAAATGCCAGGCTGAGTTGTAGGCTTATGGAGACTTCTCGAGCTCACACCCTCTCAAGTAGCCTGAGGAAAAGAGGCCCAGACTACTGCTGTTTTCATGGCTCTTGATATTACCAAGAATGAAAAAATGCCATAATGATGCTTTTGGAACTGTTGTCAGTGTGTTTTTATACCTTTATATATCCCCCCCCTTTTGTTTCAGAGAAAACAAAATTCTGTATTTGTGAGTTAATATATGTAAAGTATTTAAAATAGTGCTTAGTGGCCAGGCACAGTGGCTCACGCCTGTAATCCCAGCACTTTTGGAGGCCAAGGCGGGCGGATCACCTGAGGATCAGGAGTTAGAGACCAGACTGGCCAACATGGCGAAACCCTATCTCTACTAAAAATACAAAAATAAGCCAGGTATGGTGGCACACGCCTGTAATCCCAGCTACTTGGGAGGCTGAGGCAGGAGAATCATTTGAACCCAGGAGTTGGAGGTTGCAGTGGGCCGAGATCCCACCAGTGCACTTCAGCCTGGGCGACAGAGTGAGATGCCATCTCAAATAATAATAATAAATAAATAAATAAAATTAAATAGTGCTTAGCACACAGTAAGCACAACATCAGTGTTTGCTGTTTGCTGTGGGAAGCTGAGGGCAGACCCAAGTCCACCTGTGCGCTCCCCTGCCCCACCTCTCTGTAGAGGGAGCCTCCTTCCTCCTCATTCTGGGGCATCTTGAAGCACATGTTTCTCCAGCCCACCAGAAGAGGGAGCCCTCAGCAAGGGCACACAGCTGGGGACGGGGTAGAGGAGATATGTATTGGTTCTGCCTTGGGCTTGACTTTCCTAGGTCAGGGTGTCCCAGTCTCAAGATTTTGAATTTACAATTGAACTCCTTCCCCATTAACACCTGGCCCTTGGATACTAAGCAATGGGCTGTCTGGGGTCATCTAACGTTTGTTATCTAACCGACTGACCTTGGAGGTCAACTACCTACTTCTTCCCTCACTGTCCATATGACAAAACTCAGCCCCAGAGAAGTGGGATTTGCCCAGTGAACTGCTGTGGGTCCATGAAACTGCTTCATATAGTTATGTAGCATTCAGTAGAGTCTGTGATAGTCAGATGTGACCTTTGGTTCCCCACCTCTTGTCCTGCATCAGATTGTCTCCCAGTGGCTCAGGGACCCATGCGAACACTTGTTGGACTCCCTCGTTGACCCTTCTGTCCTCTCCCCTCCAGGTGACAAATGTGGATGACGAGGGGGTGGAGCTGGGCTCTGGGGTGATGGAGCTGACGCAGAGTGAGCTGGTGCTGCACCTGCATCGGCGTGAGGCCGTCCGCTGGCCCTACCTCTGCCTGCGGCGCTATGGCTATGACTCCAACCTCTTCTCCTTTGAGAGTGGCCGCCGATGTCAGACAGGTCAGGGTGAGTACCAGGCCCTGCTCCACCGTGGGATAGGGGCTTATGCAGGACTCTAGGGTTCCTAATGTACAGATTAGCTCTCAAGAGGTTAATGTTGTCCCCATCACCTGTGGGCAGTAGAGTGTGATGTATTCTCCCTGCAGTCAGAGGTCAGGGGTGGTAGGTTATTCCATGAGATCAAGGCTAGAGCCAGCCACGGCTCTCTGAGGGAGTGGCATGGTCTGGGTTTATCTCTTAGGATTCAGACTTAAGCTGTGCAAAAGGAATACTGTATGGGATTGTGTTCAGTGCAGTTTGGGATTATGACTATGCAGAGGTGGAATGAAGAAGCTTCTCTGATGAGGCTGCCAACAAAATAGTGAGCCTCTGAGGTCATGTTTGCTGGAGGAGACAGCCCTCCATACATCTTACCCTTGGAGTTCATGAGGCAGAGGCATGGGCACTGGGTGAACAGGCAGAGTGGGCAGAGATATCCTTGCTTCTAGTGATGTTTGATCTACACTTGGGTTCCCAGGGGGGCTACCCCTGGCCCCAGCACAGGGTTCCCTGCAACTCCAGGCTTTCCCAGTCTTTTGTATTTCTCGTTGTATTTTGCCAGAGTACTTCTTTTTCTTCACTATTTCCTCCCCATCCTATTTGTGCAAACCACAGTTATCCCATTCCACAGCCTAATTGTGTCTTACTTGTGGGTATATGCACAGGCACACCCCAAGTAGCCTCCCCTAGGTCCCAGGTCCCCCTCTTACAGAGGGGAGTGTGGGAGTCCAGGCTGGCCCAAGACCCCAAGGGCATCTTTGAGTCCCCTGATTCACAGACACTCAGCCCAGTCCTGCTGTTCCTGGGACCTTGAGTAGCAGTGTTGCAGTTTGAAGGGCTGTAAGGCTGGCTGCATTGAGGAGCCATGTGATTGCCTTGCCATATTTGCCTTTAGCTAGTCTGCCCATCATTTCTTTCTTCCCATACCAGAGTTTAATGTATGAGGTCAGGGACCTGTATACAGTAGGCATTTGCTTTCTGGCCACGCACTGGGCTAATAAGTGAATAAGCAGGGAACAGAGTAGACCCTCTTGTCATCAGTGATCTGAGGACTGGTGCTCTGGATGGAGCTTTTCTCCCTAGGAAGCAGGGGGTGTTAGGCAGAGGAAGATGGGGGCAGCATGTGAGGTAGAATGTTCACTCACCTGGCCGGGTGCAGTGGCTCACGCCTGTAATCCCAGTACTTTGGGAGGCCAAGGTGGATGGATCACGAGGTCAGGAGATTGAGACTATCCTGGCTAACACGGTGAAATCCCGTCTCTGCTAAAAATACAAAAAATTAGCCAGGTGTGGTGGCGGGCGCCTGTAGTCCCAGCTACTCAGGAGGCTGAGGCAGGAGAATGGCGTGAACCCAGAAAGCGGAGCTTGCAGTGAGCCGAGATCACGCCACTGCACTCCAGCTTGGGCGACAGGGTACCCTGGTACCCAAGGTACCCTGCCCCACCACGCCCACACCACATTAAACACTCCAGCTATATTCCTCTGAGGTGAAATCATTTTCATAAGGATGTGTGAGTTCAGGTATCACAAGAAGAGAATCAAAATCAAGGTGGAGGCCCAGCATGATGGTTCATGCCTGTAATCCCAGCACTTTGGGAGGCCGCAGCAGGCGAATTACCTGAAGTCAGGAGTTTGAGACCAGCCTGACCAACATGGTGAAACCCCATCTCAACTAAAAATACAAAAAATTAGCTGGGCATAGTGTCGGACACCTGTAATCCCAGCTAATTGGGAGGCTGAGGCAGGAGAATGTCTTGAACCTGGGAGGTGGAGGTTGCAGTGAGCTGAGATCGTACCATTGCACTCCAGCCTGGGCAACAAGAGTGAAACTCCGTCTCAAAAAAGAAAAGAAAAAGGATGCTCGGGATGAGAAGAGGCTCTCCTGCCCCGCAGGACTGGGACTGGAGTTCAGGGACATTTCCTGCACATTATGCATCTGTTGAGCTCCTCTGGTCCTTCCCTGTTGGGCCCAGGGTCATTTCTTCCTCTCCTTCTCCAGGAATATTTGCATTTAAGTGTTCCCGGGCTGAGGAAATCTTCAACCTCCTTCAGGATCTGATGCAGTGCAACAGCATCAATGTGATGGAAGAACCTGTCATCATCACCCGCAATAGCCACCCCGCTGAGCTTGACCTCCCTCGAGCCCCCCAGCCACCCAATGGTGAGGAGCCCCCAGTGTATACACACGCACAGGCCCAGGAAGCACAAATCTTGGAGGGATGAGTCAAGCTGGCAGGTTAGGGGAAGGCTGGGTGAGCCAGCCTTCCAGGACAGTTGTCCATGATCAGAACCGTTCTTGAGGATCGATAAATCCTGGGCTGGGCTAGGTGACTCAGGCTGAGGCTGTTGAGTCCTGGGCCTTGTATTGACGGATGATTGGGGAGCAGACAGGAAGACTTTGGGTTTCCGTAGAAACGGCAGTCTGGAGTTTTTTTGCTTTCTTCCTCTGTCTATTGGGTCATCCCTATATACTTTCCTTGCTGCTGGTGCAGGCATCTCTGGCCATGACTGTATTCTGGAGAGGGTCCTACAATTTCTGCTTATTCAGTCATTGAATTCAGACCAGGCACCTGCTTGGTGTTCTGCGCTGCCTGGACTGGCCCATGGGGGACAGGAGAAATAGAAGCACAGTCCTTTTTTTGAGGAACTTCCCTGGACCTTACTGGCAGACCTAGAATGAAGCAAAGGGATGATCCAGTGACAACAAGATGTGCTTTATGCATTTTGGGTGAGGCTATAATGGAGACAGTGGTGAGGTGCTTCAAGCTGAGCTTGAGGGAAAGGGCAGGGTTTGAATAGCAGAGGAAAGATGAAGGATAATGGGGGCTGGTGGCTCAGTGGGGTTTAACCACTGTGAGGCCCTGAGAACATCTCTCCTCCATTGGAGGAGTCCCAGAATGCCGCACACACAGCTGCAAGTGGTTGTCAGGTGGCTTAAGTTCCCCTCCCCTGGACTTGTCTCCCCTGTGTCCAGCTCTAGGCTACACTGTCTCCAGCTTTTCCAATGGCTGCCCTGGAGAGGGCCCACGATTCTCAGCTCCCCGGCGGCTCTCAACGAGCAGCCTACGGCACCCCTCGCTTGGGGAAGAGTCCACCCATGCCCTCATTGCTCCTGATGAGCAGGTGAGCAAGCAGCCGGCCAGCCCCTACCCTGTTGGTCTGGGTGGGGATGAGGGATAGGAAATAAGGCCACCTCCTCCCAGTAAGGATCACGGGAAGGGGAAGAACATTGTTAGGGTCCCTTCCTATCCCTAAAAGGGAGTAGCTTCCTTGGAAGAGTTGGAGGACAAGGAAGAAGAAACTCCAGCTCTTTTTCTGTGTGCTTTTCTTCTCTCATCCTGTCCCTTCTGTTCTCTTTTCTCCCTGCCCTGGGACACTCCTGCCTCACTTGGACTCTCTGTCCCCAGTCCCACACCTATGTCAACACACCGGCCAGTGAAGATGACCACCGCAGGGGCCGCCACTGCCTGCAGCCCCTGCCTGAGGGTCAGGCGCCCTTCCTCCCGCAGGCCCGGGGTCCTGACCAACGGGACCCACAGGTGTTCTTGCAGCCAGGCCAGGTGAAGTTTGTGTTGGGCCCGACCCCTGCTCGGCGGCACATGGTGAAGTGCCAGGGCCTCTGTCCCAGCCTGCATGACCCCCCACACCACAATAATAACAATGAGGCCCCTTCCGAGTGCCCAGCCCAGCCCAAGTGCACCTACGAGAACGTCAGCGGGGGGCTGCGGCGAGGGGCCGGCTGGAGACTGAGCCCAGAGGAGCCGGGCTGGAATGGCCTTGCCCACCGCCGGGCCGCCCTGCTGCACTATGAGAACCTGCCCCCGCTGCCCCCTGTGTGGGAGAGCCAAGCCCAGCAGCTGGGAGGGGAGGCTGGGGATGATGGGGACTCAAGGGATGGGCTAACACCCTCTTCCAATGGTTTCCCTGATGGTGAGGAGGACGAGACCCCACTGCAGAAGCCCACCAGCACCCGGGCCGCTATCCGCAGCCATGGCAGCTTTCCTGTGCCACTGACCCGCCGCCGCGGCTCCCCAAGGGTCTTCAACTTTGATTTCCGCCGGCCGGGGCCCGAGCCCCCAAGGCAACTTAACTACATCCAGGTGGAGCTAAAGGGCTGGGGTGGAGACCGCCCTAAGGGGCCCCAGAACCCCTCGAGCCCCCAAGCCCCCATGCCCACCACCCACCCTGCCCGAAGCTCAGACTCCTACGCCGTGATTGACCTCAAAAAGACAGTGGCCATGTCCAACCTGCAAAGAGCTCTGCCCCGAGACGATGGCACCGCCAGGAAAACCCGGCACAACAGCACCGACCTGCCTCTGTAGGGACGTCCCGGTCCTCACCACCCTCTGCCCCACCGTGATCCAGCCTCTGCCTCACACTCCTGTCCTCTGAACGTACCCTCCCCAGGGTTCAGGGTTGCTTTGCAGAAGGCATGGAGGTGGGACCAGATGCTTCCCTGTGCTGGCTGGAGTCCCCAGAGATATCAGCCGCCGAGTCTCCTGGTCTGTCTCCAGGCTGGGGAGAGAAGGGTGACCAGGCGAGGAGGGAGCCGAGACATCAACTGTGAAGGGTTCCTGTGATTGCGTTTAGCGCCCTCCCGTTCTGTCCATTTGTCTTGTCTGCTGACTGTCCGTGTGTGTTTTTTTTGGTTGGAATTTTGAAACATTTTGTACCTGTTGATTTTATTTATCAGTTTATTTTTCTATTTATTGTTTTAAATGTAATTTAACATATTTATTATTAATATAATTATTTTTAAATTCTGGCCCAGTGGATATCATCTTCTTAGGGAATGTTTTCTGGTGTGGTACTGAGTTGGACACAGGGCAGGCCTAATCGAGGTAAGGGTTTCACTCTGGGGAATCTGGGGCAGTTATGGTTTTTGTGACAAGTCTGTGATTTTTTTTTTTTTTTTTTTTTTTTTTTTTGAGACGGAGTTTCGCTTTTGTGGCCCAGGCTGGAATGCAATGGCATGATTTCAGTTCACTGTAACCTCTGCCTCCCAGGTTCAAGCAGTTCTCCTGCCTCAGCCTCCCAAGTAGCTGGGATTACAGGTGTCTGCCACCACGCCCAGCTGATTTTTGAATTTTTAGTAGAGATGGGGTTTCTCCATGTTGGCCAGCCTGGTCTCGATCTCCTGACCTCAGGTGATCCACCCACCTCGGCCTCCCACAGTGTTGGGATTATAGGCATGAGCCACCACACCCGGCCAGTCATTTATTGTTCTCCTCCAAGAAGCCCTGGCCATGAACTTAAAGTTGCCGGGGACGGATGCTCTGTTGAAGGAAAGCGGTGGGATGGCTGGAGTCCTAGAAGCCAAAAGAGGGGCCTGTGAGGACTGCCCTAATGAGGTAGAGCCCCAGCCGTCTTAGGCTGACAACAGGTGGGGAGTGCAGTGGAGTGGACACAGCTACAGAAGAGATACCTTCACCTTCTCGGGGAGCCTTCACTGACACCCTTGCAAGTAGGCAGGCCCCAAAGGGCACTGCTGTCCTTTACCACCTTGGCCCAGAGATGGACCCTGGATCCTCCTTAGCTGCCCCCAGCATGGTTGAGTCAAGACTAGACCTTTAAACAGGACTTTACTAAAATCCCAGGATTATCGCAAAATGAAAAAACATGGTGTAATGTGTAACTAGATAATCTGGCTTGCTAAGTGTCTTTCCTAGAGAATGTCTCTTCAGGAATGGACTGTTAGGATGCCTCTACCCTGCCACAAGGCTGGGCGCTAACAGAGCCGCCACGTTGGAGCACCTGCCTAGAAGCGCAGGGTCCAACGGGGATGTGCTGCACACACACCCTAGTGCTGATTCATTCCAGGAGCTCCTTTCTCTGTCCTGAGGCTGCCTCTCTCCTCTTCCTTCTCTTGCTGGCTTCCTTTCCTCCAAAACTCCATTTCTATCTGAAACCCCAGTGCGGTTCATCTAAAGGAAATCCTGCTTTTGTGATAAGCCACTCAGGGCCCAGGTGAAGAATGAGAGCTGTGTTTGTCCAACTTGGGGAAAAGCCTTGTCACTGTTTGTGCCCCCAGCTCCTTGTCCTGTGGAGCAAGCAGACCTGTCCTCTTCCTCACCAAGGAAACAAGCCCAGGCAAGACACCCCATCCAGTTCCCTCCCCCTCCTACTGTCCAGGACACTGCTGCCTGGGCCTCATTTCCTGGAGCTCACCTCCACTGAGTGGGGGTTGGACTGGCAAGCTTCCAGACCCCCCCGACCTCAGGTGTCACTTTCTGTCAGTGAAATGGGCAGTGACAACTGGCCACAACAGGATGTGAAAAGGCCCTTCGAGTGGGGCCCAGCAGAGCTCAAGAGGGCAGCTGCCACAACCCCAGAGCTGGCACCAAACCCTTCTCCCCCTTATATCCTTTTGATCTCTGGACCAGAGGGGTCACCTGCTGCAGGTTGGATTCATTGCAGTTTTCCACGCTGCAGTAGGGAAATGCCGTCTTCTCTCTGCAGCTTATCCAAGCAGTTCGATTCTGTCTGGATGTCCTCATACACTTGCCCTTGCTACTACTCGTGACCTCCACAGTCGGGGTGGTGGGTGTCTCCGAACAGGAGGGTGGATGTGGGGGAGCAGGTATGGCTATGCCAGGACCAGAGTTAGGGGTCCTGGCCGTGCTTGGGACTCATGCGTCAGTGCAGGTTTCGCCTTATCAATGGATAGATACTATGATGTGGTAGCCAGAGGCTGGCTTAAGAGACCCAGGGTCCTGACTTGGTCATTATCTCTGCTACCTTAAACATTCGGTTACCCAAATGGGCTCAGTGTTTGCACCTGGAAGACGTGGAGCTGGTATGAGAAGTAACCAATGAAACGATGAACATGGCACCACGTTGGAAGTAGACAAGACTCCTGCAAGTTGTGTTAACAACCCAGCTGTTCCCTTAGAAGTCACAACTCTTAAGTCCCTCAGGCTGTCGCTTTGCTGAACAAATCAAGAAGGGGCAGTTATTCTCATTCTCTGGGTCCCCAGATCCTGGCCTGACCCCTGGGGTCTCCCTAGAGCAAGTCATAATTGCTTCAATGAGCATGTTTGTGGGGCTTGGGGGAGTCGACTTGCAGCTCAGTGTGGCCCCCAGCCTTTCCTTTCCCCTCCCCTGGTCACTGCTTCTGGCCCATGGGGTCTACTACAGGAATTTTCCTCTCGAGGGAAGGACAGGGTGTGAGTGGACAGCTTTCCTGGCGGGAAGGGGTGGGTGGGAGCGATGCACAGGAGGGTAACTGCTGCCCCTGTGTTTGAGCCCGCCCTGCCGACAGGGTGTGGTGCACAGATAGAATCAGTTTCCATCACCATCATCATCCAAAGATCATCACCAACATCAGTACGTGTTTGCCGAGTGCTGGGTTCTCTTCTTTAGAAACAGGCCCTACCCACCCCTGGGCTGCCCTCAGGAAAGGACAGGATCCAGCATCCTGTCTGGGAGTGACATTTCAGGTCAGACCAGGAGGGGCCCTCCCCAAGGTCCCCCCGGGTAATAATAGCACTTTACAAGGGTATAAACACAGTCAGCTTTCCACAGGGCCTTGTTATTTATCTTTATCAGGACTCACTGGCGGGATGTTATCATCACTGTACAGAGGAGGAAACAGGCCAAGAGGTGACGTAACTTGCCTCGGGCCATGAAGTTAATTGGTGGCTTGGGCTAGGGCTGGATGCCGGTCGTGTGTCTCCTCCACCCCCCCGCTCCCTGCCTGGCCTGAAAGAGCCTCGTTCCCTCAGGTGGGCTGCAGGGAGACTGTGTTGGGTGCTTCTCCCTGGGTTGAGTCCCAGCAGGGGATCACATTCCAGTGCTCCCACTTAGGAATCCTGAAATCCAAGGCAGGGCCTTCTCAGTTAACTACAGGGTGACCCTGCTCTCCCCTGGGGCCTGCCCTACGCCCACCTACCAACTCTGCCCCTCTACTCTCATTTCCTCAGAAATGGCTCCTGGTTGTATCGATGGGAGAGGCCAGGGCAGGTGTGCAAGAAGCAGCTTGACTTCACTCGCCCCTGCCTGCCTCTCCGGAGAGCAAATCAGCCTCAGGGAAGGCCCTCAGAGCTTAGGCTCCCTGGGTTCTGGGGCGCTCTCTGACCAATATCTTCAAGGGGCATCCTACTCACAGGTGGGGAGCTTGTAACGAGGCACCCTTGGGCCTTCAGAAAGGTATAGGGAGGGCTGAGGGAAGGGTGGGGAGGGCTTCAGGGCTCTGTATAGTTCACAGGGTCCAAGATAGAATCTCAGAGCTTGTAGGGCAGCTAAACTAGGACCCATCCAGGGATTTCTGCAACAGGATTCCTGAAGATGTTTATCTAGTGTTTGCTCACACATTTCCAGGACAGGGAGCTCACTACCTAACAAACCCTCCCTCGACTCAAGTCTTATGAAGTCCCTACAATTCTTCCCATTGGGTCCTAATTCTGCTCCTGGATCGGAGCATGGCTAAGTCTAGTCTCTCTGCCAAGGGTGCTGAACTTTGAAAGTTGGCGTCACTACTTACTAACAACTTGACTCATGCCCCAGTTTCCTCATCTGTCACACAGGGATAATAACAGTTGTTGTGAGGGTCAAACAAGAGAATGTCTACCCAGCATGAACCATGGCGACTGCCCATAGTAGGTGCTCAGTAAGTGGCAGATGTTATTTTTACCTGAACATGTTTTCTTGCTTGCTTGCTTGCTTGCTTGCTTGCTTGCTTTCTCTCTCTCTCTCTTCTCTCTCTCTCCCCTCTCTCTCCTTCTTTCTTTCTTTTTCTTTCTTTCTCTCTTTCTCTCTCTCTCCTCTCTCTCTCTTCTCTCTCTCTCTTCTTTCTCTTTCTCTCTCTCTTTCTTTCTTTCTTTCTTTCCTTTCTTTCTTTCTCTTTTTTTGAGATGGAGTCTCACTCTGTAGCCCAGGCTGGAGGGCAGTGGTGTGATCTTGGCTCACTGCAACCTCCACCTCCCAGGTTCAAGCGATTCTCCTGCCTCAGCCTCCCGAGTAGCTGGGATTACAGGTGCCCGCCACCACACTCAGCTAATTTTTGTATTTTTAGTAGAGACGAGGTTTCACCATGTTGGCCAGACTGGTCTCAAACTCCTGACCTCAAGTGATCTGCTGTCCTTGGCCTCCCAAAGTGCTGGGATTACAGGCATGAGCCACCACACCCGGCCCTGAACATGGTTCTTTCCAGCATGGCTAGGTGTCTACCGCTTTGTGTTCTAGTTTGACCCAGAACTGAGGACCCAACTTAGCATAAGTATAATGTCCAAGTTAGCACTTTACTGGCCCTGTTGGCTTTTGGGCCCTTAAAGCTGATCCTGACCTGAAATCACCAGGTCTCCACTTAAATAACTGCAGCATTCCTCACCCCTGACCCCTTCTATGTTGGAGTCCTTGGCTTGTTAACTGTCCATTCATTCAGGTGACATTTCTTCTTGATGACTGGAGTCTGTTCCGGAATTTAGAGGCACTAAATTGTCACTAAGACAAGAGTAGAGAGGGGTGGCTGGGGGTGTCTGAGAGAAGTGTCTAGGAGGAGGGTCTCCGCTGAGGGTGGATCGTGAGGCTGGAGTACCTGGAGCTCTCAGCCAAGTGCTTCTGGGAACTTAGTTCTGTGAGCCCCCTGACAAGAAGGTCTTCTCGCCACTTGTTCTTTTTCTTTCTTTCTTTCTTTCTTTGAGACAGAGTCTCACTCTGTCACCCAGGCTGGAGTGCAATGGCATGATATCGGCTCACTGCAACCTCCACCTCCCAGGTTCAAGTGATTCTCCTGCTTCAGCTGGGATTATAGGCACCCGCCACCACGCCCAGCTAATTTTTGTATTTTTAGTAGAGACTGGGTTTCACCATGTTGACCAGGCTGGTCTTGAACTGACCTCAGGTGATCCACCCACCTTGGCTTCCCAAAGTGCTGGGATTAAAGGCGTAAGCCACCGCGCCTGGCCTCGCCACTTGTCTTGCTTCACCAGGTGAATCACTCTCTGGGTCTCTCTGGGCTCTTGTTTCTCTCAGGATGGTCATTCCTTGCAGAGTTGCCTGTGGAAAGGAGCTGGATGAGTGACGCAGGCAAGTGAGAGCATCACCTGCGTTCCAGGTGCAAGTTGTCATTAGGCTCACTTTTTTTTTTTTTTGAGATGAAGTCTCACTCTGTCGCCCAGGCTGGAGTGCAGTGGTGTCACCTTGACTCACCGCAACCTCCGCTTCCCAGGCTCAAGCAATTCTCCTGCCTCAGCCTCCCGAGTAGCTGGGATTACAGGCTCCCACCACCACGCCTGGCTAATTTTTGTATTTTTAATAGAGACAGGGTTTCATCATATTGGCCAGGCTGGTCTCAAACTCCTGACGTTGTGATCCACCTGCCTCAGCCTCCCAAAGTGCTGGGATCACAGGCGTGAGCCACCTTTCCCAGGCCATTAGGCTCACTTTTCAGGGATCATTAGTATAATGACTGAGTTAATGGGTGGGGGCAGGGAACCATTCGCGCTGCTGATGAAGGGGAGTGTCCACAGCTGTCTCCTTCTCCCTGCACTTTACCCCCTTAGCTGGAGAGGCATGATCCCTTGGGAGTCCTTCCATGTTGCCTACCTCCACCTGTCCCCGTTCAGCCTGGCCCGGTTGCCCTCTGGGTAACAGTGTCCCAGAAAAAGTGTGTGGGGTGACAAAATGGAGAACTGGGGGCTCTGGCTGTCTGGGGGAAAATAAATGTAAATTGTAATTAAATTGTTCATTTTGACTGTGTGCTGCCTGGGCTGGAGAGAGCTGGGCAGCTGCTGGGGAGGAGGTGGGAGCAGCAATGGCAGGTGGGGTGCAGGACATCAGGCTGAGGGGTGTGTGGGGTGGGGAAGAGTTACCAGCGATCCTTTGAGACTCCTTGTCCCTCTGGTCCAATGGGCTGGTGCTGGCCACTTTCCCCAGTGAGCTCCTGTCCCTGGGATTAAACAGCCTGAGGAACATCAATTTTTTTATTCATGGGGGTGGGGGAGGGGGACACAATGTACAGTCACACAAGTATAATGGCTTTGATTTCCCACACACTGGACACAGTGGGCCCAGGATACAGAATCTGGGTTGTGTGGGCTGAGTCCAGACAAAGCCCTGACTCCTCAAAGCTTGCAGTCTAGTTGGGGGAATGAGGATCACACCAGACAGGATTATGGGACACGTGCCTCTGCCATTTGGTAGCTGTGTGACCTCAGGCAGACCGCTCAACCTCTCTGAACCTGTTCCCTCATCTATTAAAGGGAACAAATGACTTACCCCATAATATTGCTATGAGTTCAATAGGAAAACTCACATAAATCGTTCAGTGGGTACTTGGCACAGAGCCCCAAGCTTAGCTTTGTTATGGTTGTCACAGTAATAAGTGATGTGGAGAAGCTTCCTGAAGGAAGTGGACCACGAGCATGAGGAGGACTTGGGGACCAAGAGGGAAGTGTGGGCTTAGCAATTAGCCTGGTGGGAGGGCTGGTGGGAGGGCAGTTGGGAGGGGAAGGACTGGGCTGTTGGGAGGAGAGAAGCAGATGGGGCGTGAGGTGGGAGGGCTGGGTTAGGGGTGGTCAGGGAAAGTGGAGGCGACTACAGTTTCCGGGCTGTGGAATGGCGGGCTGTGTGCCTGCATGGGTCAGGCTGTGGATCATGAGGAGGCGTGGCTCAGACCAGGTGTGGACATTCACTCACCATTCACCCAACACATATTTTTGTTTTTGTTTTGTTTTGTTTTGTTTTTTGAGACGGAGTCTTGCTCTGTCGCCCAGGCTGGAGTGCAGTGGCCGGATCTCAGCTCACTGCAAGCTCCGCCTCCCGGGTTCACGCCATTCTCCTGCCTCAGCTGGGACTACAGGCGCCCACCACCTCGCCCGGCTAGTTTTTTGTATTTTTCAGTAGAGATGGGGTTTCACCGTTTAGCCAGGATGGTCTTGATCTCCTGACCTCGTGATCCACCCGTCTCGGCCTCCCAAAGTGCTGGGATTACAGGCTTGAGCCACCGCGCCCGGCCCTGTTTTGTTTTAATTTTTTTTTGTTGAGACAGAGTCTCATTCTGTCACCAAGGCTAGAGCACAGTGGCGTAATCTTGGCTCACTGCAACCTCCGCCTCCCAGGTTCAAGCGAGTCTCCTGCTTCAACTGGGATTACAGGGACCCGCCACCACGCCCAGCTAATTTTTGTATTTTTAGTAGAGACAGGGTTTCGCCATGTTGGCCAGGCTGGTCTCGAACTCCTGACCTCAGGTGATCTGCCCACCTTGGCCTCCCAAAGTGCTGGGATTCCAAGCGTGAGCCACCGCACCTGGTCTAGTTTTTTCTTTTTTCAAAATCTTAATCAGACTCTGTCTGCTATTCATAATCAACATGTATTTATGGAGAGCCTGCTAACGTGCCAGGCACTGTGCTGAGTGCTGGGGACAGAGCAGCAAGGAGGACAGATACAGGGCATGCCCATGTGAACTTACATTCTTCTGATGGTGAGGCGATTAACTAGCAAGTATTAGTATGTTAAGTTTAGGGAAGAGATAACTTTAAAGAAAATTTAAAAGGAAGCCAGATGTGGTGGCTTCTGCGTATAATCCTGGCGACTTGGGAGGCCAAGGTGGGAGGATCACATGAAGCCAGCAGTTCGAGACCAGCCTGGGCAATATAGCGAGACCCCATCTCTAATATATATATATATATATAAATTTTTTTTTTTTTTTTTTTTGAGAAAGGGTATCACTCTGTTGCCCAGGCTAGAGAGCAGTGGCAGGATCTCAGCTCACTGCAACCTCTGCCTCCTGAGTTCAAGAGATTCTTCTGCCTCAGCCCTGGAGTAGCTAGAATTACATGTGTGCACCACCATGCCAGGCTAATTTTTGTATTTTTTGTAGAGACAGGGTTTCACCATGTTGACCAGGTTGGTCTTGAACTCCCGACCTCAAGTGATCCACCTGCCTCAGCCTCCCAAAGCGCTGAGATTACAGGTGTGAGCCACCATGCCCGACCTCTAAAAATATTTTTTAAAATAGAGACTGGGTATGGTGGCTAATGCCTGTAATCCCAGCACTTTGGGAGGCCGAAGTGAGAGGATCACTTGAGCTCAGGAGTTCAAGATGAGGCTGGGCAACATAGCAAAACCTCATCTCTACTAAAGATTTAAAAAAAGATTAGCTGGGCGTAGTGGCATGCTCCTGTGGTTCCAGCTACTCAGGAAGCTGAGGCAGGAGGATGGCTTGAGCACAGGAGATTAAGGCTGCAGTGAGCTGTGTTAACACCACTGCACTCCAGCCTGGGCACAGAGGGAAACCCTGTCTCAAAAAAGAAAAGAAAAATGCACAAAATGTGGTTGAGTGTCGGGAATGGGCATGTCAAGGAAGACCTCTCTGGGGGGGGTGACATTGAAGCAGAGATTTGAGCGCAAGACAAAGGCCGAATGAACCGCTGAGGGAAGGAAATTCCCAGCAGAAGGACGGTAAGTGCAAAGGCACGATAGGGGAAATGTGCTGGATGGGTTCAAGGAAAAGCAAAAGCGTGAAAGGAGGCCAGTGCAGCTGTCAGAGGGAAGAAATGGAGTGAGCTGGGGATGAGGACATGAGGAGGATTCATGCCTTCGTGAGGACCAGGACCTGGGGAGGCATGCAGATTTTACTTTAAGAGCAATAGGAAGCTATTGGAGGGTTCTGAGCAGATGAGACCCAGCTTAGGTGTTTGTTTGTTTGTTTGTTTTTGAGACAGAGTCTCGCTCTTGTTGCCCAGGCTGGAGTACAGTGGCGCAATCTCGGCTCTCCGCAACCTCAGCCTCCTGGGTTCAAGCGATTCTCCTGCCTCAGCCTCCAGAGAAGCTGGGATTACAGGCATGTGCTACCATGCCTGGCTAGTTTTGTATTTATAGTAGAGATGGGGTTTCTCCCCCTTGGTCAGGCTGGTCCTGAACTCCCGACCTCAGGTGATCCGCCGGCCTTGGCCTTCCAAAGTGCTGGGATTACAGGCGTGACCCACCGTGCCCAGCCAAATGTTTATTGTATAAGCACCCCAGTACTTGGTAATTTGCTACAGCAGCCCAAACTAGGACAGGAGGCTACTGCTATAACCTACAGAGAAATGATGGTGGCTTGGAATTGGGTGGTGGCAGTGGAAAAGGGGAGAGGTGGACAGATTTGGGATGTATTCTGGAGGTGGACCCAATAGGACATTGACAATCGAAATATTGGTAGGAGGATATGGGAAAAGGAAAAAGAAGATTAAGGAGGACTCTGAGGTTTGGGGTCTGACAACTGGAAGAAGAGAGAACTTTTATTGATATGGGAAAGGAATTTGGGGGTAAGAGGAACAGATTTGAGACGGAGGCCTGGGGGGACAGGTCCCTTGACACTGTGACCCATCCCTGGAGCCAGAGACTGCAGAGCAGGTCCTTCAAGCACCACCAACTCAGAGCTGACGTCCCCACCAGCCCCACACTCCTGGGGGCCAGGCCAGGCCTTATGGAAGTCCCACCTCACTGCTCCTGTCCCTGTGATTTGTCTTCTGCTGTCTGCTGAACCTGTGGCCAAGGGTGACCCAGATGCCAAGCCCCACCACACCCCCAGGGCTTTGGGACATGCAGCAACAGTGCTGTGGGTGGAAGGGCATATTCACGTCCAGAGCAGGTCTGGGGAATCAGCAGAGAGAGTACAGCAGAAGTGAGACAGACACCCTGGAGGACAAGTCCCTGGGGCCTCGGGCCTAGCACTAGGCAGCAGTGACATATTCTCCTACAAAGGGACAAAGTGGAGATCCTCAGAGATCCTCCTGAACTTCAGGATCGGAGACTTAGCTCCCTGGAATCTGAGCAGGACTCAGGGAGGGTCCCCAGACTTGGCAGGAAACAGGCACACTCAGATGGACACCTCCCAGGTAACCTCAGAATCAGCAAAAGGGGATCTTCGGCAGGAAATCAATGCACGTGGCTTTAAGGCTCATCTAAGGCCTCTGGATCCTTTCTCTTCCCCATCACTATGGGGTGCACTATGGGGACCCCTGAGGCTGGGGATCCCCCTATCTGCTCTAGTTCTCAGTTTCCCACACTGTACAATGGGCACACAGAGCCAGGCCCTCTAGATGTTGGGATGTTGGGAAGGGTTGATGTGCTATACATACCTACCAAGGAGCATCCCTCTGGAGGCTGCGGCCCCAGCCCCTGTCGTGGGCCCCTGGTGTCCCACACTAGGAGTCTCTGAGCACAGGGAGAGCTGTGGCCAGTGGCACACTGTGGCTCATAGGCACACCTCTCCAGAACCCAAATAGATTGGCCAGGATCTGAGCTGGCTCCAAGGACCTGGACTGTAACCATATCTATATGAGGCTTGACTCAGGGCCACAGGGTGGAAGACATGAGGGCCGGGCCTAGAGCCTCCTGAGCCCATTATCAGTGTTTGGTTTGGGACTTTTGCATTAGGTTCAGTTCCTGCTCCTTATCCAGGCCCTGGTGATTACATTCTCTGGCCTTTGATGTGCCGGAACCTGGACACTGGGCTCTCCCCTTTCTGCCACCCAATCCTCAAACCCCAGCACTTCTCAACCCCACCCAGAGAGACCTAGTCTGGGACCATGTCCAGCTCAGTCCAAACAACCCCTCCTCTATGGCCTCTCTTACCTGCACTGCCTCCTGCTGCCCCCACCAACCCCCACAGGGTGTTGGGAGAACATGGCATAGGAGCATGGGTTCCTCCTGGCGCCTCTGGAACAGGTCTGGGAGCTCCCTACCAAGAGTCCTATCCATACCCGCCCCCCCAGCCAACATCCCTCCCCTGCCTGGATCTTTCCCCCTGCTTTCTTCAGGGCTGCTCCTGCCTTCTCATTTCCTCCTCAATACAGGCCCCTCTACCCTGATCTGCTGCTTCCTAAGCTCATGGCTGGGCTAGGGTGAGGTCTCTCCCTCCAGCTTTGGTGAAGAGGTGGAAGCTGCCCATGAGCAAGTGGCTGCTCCTTGCCCTCATTGGCTTCCATTTCTCTGAAGGGCTGCTCTGGTACAGAGTCAGGGGGTGATCAGGGGTGGGGACAGAGGTGTCAAGTGTGAGTGTACTCCAGGCCTGGCCTTATTTTTCTGAGACAGGGTCTTGCTATGTCATCCAGGCTGGAATGCAGTGGCTCAATCATAGCTCACTGCAGCCTCGACCTCCTGGCCTCAAGCAATCCTCCTGCTTCAGCCTCCAGAGAAACTTGGACTATGGGTGCATGCCACCATACCTGGCTAACCTGCCCAGTCTTGAAAGACATCAAAGTTCAGGAGTTCCTTCCTTCCCTGTATCCAGGGATTAGATTAGATTTCCCTTGGAGCAGATTAGATTTCCTGCGCTCATACGTCACATTCAACCCTGTCTCCCCACTGAATCCATCACTGATGGCAGCAAGAGATGATTAAATAAAGCAGTGAGACTGTGGCCCATCTCAGCCCCAGGCCTCATGCTAACGTTGGCTGGAGAGCCTTAACTTGTGGTTGGCTGGACTTAAGAGAAACTGGGCTATGATTGAAATCAGCTGAACTCCCACCTGCCAGGGTCCTGCTAAAGAAATGCAGGGGCGGCTCTCACTTACAGACTTCCTGAAGAAACACCAGCTGGACCCTGCCAGCAAACATCTCAACTACGTCACACATCAATGACAGAGGCTTATACACTGCTGTCCCGTAAGATAATAACACTGTATTGTTACTGTACCTTGTCTAAGGTTAGACACACAAATGCTTACCGTCGTGTTACAGTTGCCTAAGGTATTGAAGACCGCAACACGCTGTGCTGGTCAGGGTAGGAGCAACAGGCCCTACCACACAGCCTAGGTTTCTGTAAGTGCGCTCCATGATGTTCACACAGTGAAGTCTCCTAATGACCCCTCTCTCATAATACCTTCCTGTCATTAAGTAACACATGACTGCCTATACACCTGAGAGGGTCAGGCTCTGCCCACCCACCTGTCACCACCCAGCTCCTCACAGGGGTGACTCATTTCTTACTGTGTCACCAAAGCTGAATGATGCTGAGTCCTGAGAGGACACAGCCCCGTCCTCAGGGAGCCCCAGTCTGAGGGAGACGCAGCCCCGTCCTCAGGGAGCCCCAGTCTGAGGGGAGACACAGCCCCGTCCTCAGGGAGCCCCAGTCTGAGGAGAGACACAGCCCCGTCCTCAGGGAGCCCCAGTCTGAGGGAGACGCAGCCCCGTCCTCAGGGAGCCCCAGTCTGAGGGAGACGCAGCGCCGTCCTCAGGGAGCCCCAGTCTGAGGGGAGACACAGCCCCGTCCTCAGGGAGCCCCAGTCTGAGGGAGACGCAGCCCCGTCCTCAGGGAGCCCCAGTCTGAGGGGAGATATCTTAAAGACTCAAGACAGTGGGGAAGTCATCTGTCAAGGTCAGAGCCATGCCCTGTGGGAGCTGCTGAAGGGTGGGACTGGGGGTCAGTGTGGGCCTGGGGCCCAACTCACCCTCAGTGGCTGAATCTCTCTCCCCAAATGTATTACTCTGGGGAGATTAAGCTGGGGACACCCTCAGAGCTTTATGATCCTCTTTGGCATGGACTCAGCCAATCTGGCGGTGCCGTCAGTCTTCTGTGAATGCCCAGCTGTCGTGCGTGCTCATCTAGAGCCCACAGGAGGGAGGTGTCTAGAGCTTGTGGGAGAAACACTCCCTCCCACCTGTGGGCTGCAGCAGTAAGTCCCAGAGTGGCAAAAGGCATCATTCTTGTCCTCCTGAAGCTTCCAGTCTCTTCAGAAAGGTCAGGAGCACAGGCAGGGGTGAGCAGCGCAGATTGTAGGCCGTATGTTTCATGATGTCCAATATAGAGTTCAAAAAGAAGCCCCTCGGCTGGGTGCAGTGGCCCACGCCTGTAATCCCAGCACTTTGGGAGGCCGAAGCGGGTGGATCACCTGAGGTCAGGAGTTCGAGACCAGCCTGGCCAGCATGGTGAAACCCCGTCTTTACTAAAAATTCAAAAATTAGCTGGGCCTGATGGCGCATGCCTGTAGTCCCAGCTACTCATCGGGAGGTTGAGGCAGGAGAATCGCTTGAACACGGGAGGTGGACGTTGCAGTGAGCCGAGATCACACCACTGCACTCCAGCCTGGTGACAGAGCAAGACTCCGTCTAAAAAAAAAAAAAAGAGAGAGAGAGGCCCTTTGGAGGGCTGGAGATTCAGGAAGGGCTACATGGAGGAGGCAAGGTGGGAAGAGCTACCAGAATTGGAAGTGGCAGAGGCAAAAGGTGAGGGCACCAGGCAGGAGAAGCCACAGGAGCCAGTGTGGCCTTCGGCTCACCATTTAGGAGAGCACAGGGTCCAGGGTGGGGTGTAGGTCACCACCGGAACCAGATGGCGCTGATGTGGGGTGAGGGGAGGGGAGGCGCAGTATGGGCCTGATGTACATGCCTTGCTCCTAACAGCCAGGTACAGGCGCTCCTTGGAGGGCCATCCCTTCTCCCTGTGGCCGTCTCAGCAGAGGCCTGGGCTTTGACGTTGTGACTATAGGTGGGGGCAGACGGCCAGCCAGTGCCCGACTGAGTTGGGAGTCCAGCTTCCTTCCTGCTGAGAGGCTGCGACATCCTGGTTCTCCTGAGGGCCACCCCCAGTGGATTCCCCTCCTCTCAGGGGGCAGACCCAGGGTTTGGCCGTCACCAACCAGGAGTGTGGCCTAAGCTAGAGGGAGCTGGACACCACCTTCTAAAGCATTCCCTTTGATGGGATAATGGGGTTGTCCTATCCATCCATCTCTGCAGCTGGGGCCACTGCAGTCACGGACGGCCTTGTTAAGTGGAACCTGATTTCAAGCCGTGGTCAGTTTCTATCTCAGCAGGTGAGAGAACCCTTTCCAGGAGCTTCCTCCTCCACTCCTCCATGCTTGATCTATCTCTGAACAGAAGCTTCTGTTCACAGTACCACAGCCAGGGACTGTGTGGGTACAAGAGAAGCAGGATAGTGACAAAGTGGGCCAGGGCTGCTGGGTTGATTCAGAGAATGGGCTCCTGACATTGGAGTCTGATCACCCTGCAGCTGCCTCCTCCCAAGTCTGTGTCTTTGGTTTCATAGCCAACAGGATGCAGTTACTGCAGGAGAAGTCGCCTTTGGGAACATGAACAGCCAGCTGTGCACAGGCAAGGCCCACTGGAGCCCTGTGAATGCCAGAGTTATTGGAAGGTCACTTTGCTTTAACCCATTGCATCCATAAAATCACAGGTGGAATGCACCTGTTATATATGTCTGCAAAATTTATTATGACAAAAATATGGCTATTCAAAGGAGGTCACTCATCCCTATTTCACGTGAACTCTCCTCTGCATCTTTGCCATTGTGAGCTATGTTATGATGTGTGGATATGTAGTCTCCCCAGCAGCCCAGGACTCCCTGAGAGCAAGGACTGCCTCCCCTCGTTGCCACTGGGGTTCTCTGAGGACTAGTGTTCTGTCTCCTTTCTTCTCTCCCTTCTCCTCCTCCTCCTTCTTATTCTTTCTTTCTATCTATCTATCTATCTATCTATCTATCTATCTATCTATCTATCTCTGTCTATCCTCAGAGACCTTTGTTCTGATCTTCTTTTTAAAATGTGATTGGCCAGGCGCGGTGGCTCACGCCTGTAATCCCAACACTTTGGGAGGCTGAGGTGGGTGGATCACAAGGTCAGGAGTTCGAGACAAGCCTGGCCAACATGGTGAAACCCTGTCTCTATTAAGAATACAAAAATTAGCAGGGCACGGTGGCAGGTGCCTATAATTCCAGCTACTTGGGAGGCTGAGGCAGGAGAATTGCTTGAAGCAGGGAGGCAGAGGTTGCAGTGAACCGAGATCACGCCACTGCACTCCAGCCTGGGTGACAGAGCAAGACTCTGTCTCAGAAAATAAATAAATAAATTACTTAATAAATAAAATAAAATGTGTTTTTGGCCGGGCATTGTGGCTCATGCCTGTAATCCTAGCGCTTTGGGAGGCTGAGGTGGGCAGATCACTTGAGGTCAGGAGTTCAAGACCAGCCTGGCCAACATGGCGAAACCCCATCTCTATTAAAAATACAAAAATTAGCTAGGCGTGGTTGCATGTGCCTGTAGTCCCAGCTACTCGGGAGGCTGAGACACAAGAATTGTTTGAAGCTGGGAGGTGGAAGTTGCAGTGAGCCGAGATCGCACCACTGCACTCCAGCCTGGGTGAGAGAGTGAGACTCTGTCCTTAAAAAAAAAAAGAAAGCCAGGCGCGGTGGCTCACGCCTGTAATCCCAGCACTTTGGGAGGCCGAGGCGGGCGGATCACAAGGTCAGGAGATCGAGACCACGGTGAAACCCCGTCTCTACTAAAAATACAAAAAATTAGCCAGGCGCGGTTGTGGGCGCCTGTAGTCCCAGCTACTCGGGAGGCTGAGGCAGGAGAATGGCGTGAACCCGGGAGGCGGAGCTTGCAGTAAGCCGAGATCGCGCCACTGCATTCCAGCCTGGGCGACAGAGCGAGACCCCGTCTCAAAAAAAAAAAAAAAAAAAAAGTGACTTTATAAAAATTTTGTATTGAAGCATAATGGATATACAGAAAGTTGCATCTATCAAGATTATAGCTCACTGACTTCTCACAAACTGAACATACCCACAAAACCAGTACACAGATCATGAAACAGAATGTTATCAGCATTCCCCAAAGATCCTTTTTCCTTTTCATGCCCTGCCTCTAGCCCCCTGCCCAATTTATTTATTTGTTTGTTAGTTTATTTATTTATTTATTTATTTATTTATTTATTGAGACGGAGTCTTGCTCTGTCACCCAGGCTGGAGTGCAGTGGCCGATCTCGGCTCACTGCAAGCTCCGCCTCCCGGGTTCACGCCATTCTCCTGCCTCAGCCTCCCGAGTAGCTGGGACTACGGGCGCCCGCCACCTCGCCCGGCTAATTTTTTGTATTTTTAGTAGAGACGGGGTTTCACTGTGGTCTCGATCTCCTGACCTTGTGATCCGCCCGCCTCGGCCTCCCAAAGTGCTGGGATTACAGGCTTGAGCCACCGCGCCCGGCCCCCCTGCCCAATTTAAAGAAAAAGATTAATACTCAGCTGATAGTAAGGGCCGGCTCTGTGCTGGCACATTCATAACCAGGGCCTTATTGAATCATTATGGCAAGCCTGCAGGGTAGGTATTATTCCATTCTACAGTCAAGGAAACTCAGGCTCAGAAAGGGTAAGTGAATTGTCAGGATCAAAGCATTCATAGGTGGTGGAGATTGGCCTTCTAAAGTCAACTGCATGTCACATATCACATTCCTTAATATGTGCATGGACGAATGAGAGAAGAATTTGAATAGAGTCCACAAGTCATCAGAAATAAATCTATGTGGATATATCTGATATTGTTTTCCCAGAAACATCCCTTACTTCTTCTGGGAACTCCTGTCCACACTCTTCAAAATGCTTCCTGAGAGAGCCACCAAATTCTTTTTTTTTTTTTTTGAGACGCAGTCTCGCTCTGTCGCCCAGGCGGGAGTGCAGTGGCCGGATCTCAGCTCACTGCAACCTCCGCCTCCCAGGTTTACACCATTCTCCTGCCTCAGCCTCCCAAGTAGCTGGGACTACAGGTGCCCGCCACCTCGCCCGGCTAGTTTTTTGTATTTTTTTTTAGTAGAGACGGGGTTTCAACGTTAGCCAGGTTGGTCTCGATCTCCTGACCTCGTGATCCGCCCGTCTCGGCCTCCCAAAGTGCTGGGATTACAGGCGTGAGCCACCGCGCCCGGCCAGCCACCACATTCTTATATGATCCTACCTGCTGGCCATAGTTGACTGATTCAGGAGAGGACACCTGACCTCTGATGGGCCAATCAGAGAACTTTCCTGGGAATTTTGGATTAATTATTTCTCTGGAAATGTAAGACTCAGCTGCTGCTGGTCAGTTACATGGAAAAAGCCAACCTACCAGAAGAAAGAGAGAGAGGAGAGAGGGCAAAGCAAAGAGAAGCGGGAATGAGAAATGGAGAAAGGGTCCTAGTAGTGTTTGCATCTCAGATTCTAGCTGATCCTAAGGCTCCACCTTAGCCCTCCCCTTCCTGAAGCTGGGCTGCTCTGCGAAATGCACCTTCATCCACCCAATACAACCTCCTTTCCACCAACCCAGAAAGGAAGCAGTCATCTGCAAGCAAAGGTATGTTAATCAAGGACCAGAGGAAAAAAAAAATAGTTTATCTGTCCATTCATCCGTCTAGATATACAGAGATCTATTTTCAGATGTTTGAGATACAGACAGATAAAATGGACTCCTCTGTATTCTATCATGGTAGAATGGGAATAAGGTAACCTATGTTGTGTGATCGTTGTGAGAATTGCAAGATTAAACCCGTAGAAAGTACCCTGCCTGGCACATCCTCAGTGATGGAATATTTTGGCAGGAGTGTAAGAGCCCATTTTAAAACCCTGGGTTCAGTTCTTCCTTAGAGTAGAGTCCTAATTAATAAATGTAGAAGATATGATGGAAATAGAAAAATCATCAGCACCATTGTAATGACTATTGCAAGCATGAACCAGTAAGGGATGCTAAAATTAATGGGCAGAATGATGAGAAACAGGATACTTGCTTAGCCTCAAAGTATCTCTCCAGAAGATACTTAATCATTACCAGTGGAAAAACGGTAACTTTACTGCAGAGAAATCTGGTAGACCTCACCTCACCACACGATCCAGGTTAAATTAGCAGTAATAAGACACATCAATATCATGTATGTCCTGGTACAGTGCACTGAGAAGGGCACATCTCTGTGGCATACTTCCCAAAATGCATGCCCTTAATCTCATATGAGCACACATGAGAATAACCTAAATTGAGAGGCATTGTACAAAATAACTGTAGCAAGATCAGGCCAGGCACAGTAATTCTGTAATTATGAGTTACAGGCATTTAACTCTCACACCTCTGCAAGAGACCCCACTACTAGTATTCCTCAAAAGGTGCTCCTTTAACCTCTGCTTGAGTGACTCTGAGAATGGAGGGCTCACTATTCTACTCCTTTGGATGATTTTTAGCTTGTGAGCCCAAGTGCTATTGATAGCAGTGAGAAATTGGAAATAACCCAAATGAATAGGGCCAGGTAATCTTAGCTAACAAGATGATAGAGCACTGTGTGGCCACTGAAAGTGATAAAAATGTGGCCTATCTTAATGCACAGAAATGTGTATATGCAGTAATCCAAAGTGACAAGGGCAGAACAGTAGTTGCCTTTACACAATGATCACAGCTATGTTCACATCTCAGTGTGTACAATAAGAGCTGGAAGATAATTTAGAAGGCCACAAATAGTTGCAATTTTGAGTTGCCTTGATTTTTTAAAAATGTGACCTATGTATAGAATTTTAAATAAATTTAGTATGCAGAATTTTATTTATTTATTTTATTTTATTTATGATTTTTTTTTGAGACTGAGTCTCACTCTGTTGCCCAAGCTGGTGTGCAATGGCACGATCTCGACTCACTGCAACCTCTACCTCCTGGGTTCAAGTGATTCTCATGCCTCAGTCTCCCAAGTAACTGGGATTACAAGTGCCCACCACCACACCTGGATAATTTTTGTATTTTTAGTAGAGACGGGGTTTCACCATATTGGCCAGGCTGGTCTCAAACTCCTGAACTCAAATGATCTGCCTGCCTTGGCCTCCCAAAGTGCTGGGATTACAGGCATGAGCCACTGTGCCCAGCCTAGAATGCAGAATTTAAAAAAAATCCTCCATTAAGGGACTTGGGGATTGTCATGTCATGATTGATTGAGAATGTCTGCATGGAACATTAGATAGGGAGGGATTCTAAGGCCATGTTTGAGCCCCGTGGGAGTGACATGATTGATTAGTGATGTCTGCCAATGGTGACGAATGAGCAGTGGCAGTGTGCATGCTGGGTAGTTGCCACCTCTTCTAGACACATTCCCATTCCTATTGTTATTTTGTCGTTTTTGTAGACCTTCTGAAGATGAGTTTGTGATATTGAAGGGAACATGTGCAGGAAGAAACCTCTTCCAGTTAAAAGCTTTAGGATTTTGAGTAAGTCACTGGAATATAAGATGGTATGAAACAAATAGCTTAAGGGAACAAAAGCAAAATTCTCCACAATAACAGTCAGTTTGAGAGTAGGTGGGCTCAATAGAGAAGACTTCGTGGCATTCGTGCTGGGTCTTGAAGGATGAGGAGGTTTTACAGGTGTCTATGCTCAGGAAGCGTATTTCAGATGGAGAGCATAGCGTGGATAAAGGCATGGAGGTGAGAAAATAATAGGCCTCCTGGGGAGAAAGAAAGCAAAGTGTATATGTAGGTTAGTTGTAAAAGATGATTTTGGAAATGTAGGAAATGGAAAATGTCCTGAATGCCAAGATAACAAGTTTGAGTTTTATTTAGATAGCGGTGGGCTTCCGGTGAGTTTTGATGCAAATGATGCTTGAAGGAAATGAGACTAGAAGGCGCCAAGAAAAAGCCTGGGCACCACCACCATGAGGGGACCTGAGGACCCAGAATTTGACAAAATCCTCTAGGGACATAGGCTAGCAATCAGAACCCTGGGATAATGGGGTATGGAAGCTATAACTAAGCCCCAGAGAGACAATCTCCTGAGCTCTATCCATTGTTCAGAGATTTCCTGAGCTCTGAGCCAGGCACAGGGATCAGAAGCTGTGGGCTCTGCTCTCTGGGAGCTTCTAGTCTATGGAGAAAAAAACAACATGGCCCTGGGAAACAACTGGAGACCAATCCCAGACAGTGTGAGATCCAGTACCAAGGGAAGGACACCAGCCGGGTGTGCAGCATTTAGGGGTAGAATTTGGGTGAAAGCCAGCAGGTCAGGCATCCTGGGGCTTCTGTACTCGCAGGAGGTGGCCTGGAAGACTTCTAAGATATCTTTTGGCACTGCAGGCCTCTGGCTCTTGGAGGAGAGACCTTGAGGGAGAGCAGAGTTTGACCATGTAGCAGGGAGAAAAGTGGGTTTTTCAGATATGGGGGGCAGCAGACAGGGCAGACCACAGGCAGGAGAGGACTTGGGATCTGACCGAGCTGTCAGAAGATCAATTGGGTAGGCAGAGGCTGTAGGCCCCACGGTCTGGCAGCCAAGCAGGGATGCCCTAGCTTGATGCAGTCGGTCAGGGACTCTCAGAGGGATTTGTTGGGACTTGGGTGTTTGCGGAAGGTTAGCCTGGCAGCAGCCAGACTCCTGGAGTCCTACCAGATAAGAAAAGGGTCCCTGAAGCCTTTGTTGGGGAATCTGGAGGCTTCACATGACTTACGGCATCCCATGAATTCTGTTATATTAAAGGATTTGGCGAGATTCCAATGACCCAGGCTGGGCGCATGGCTCTAGCCTGTAATCCCAACACTTTGGGAGGCTGAGGCAGGTGGATCATGAGGTCAAGAGATTGAGACCATCCTGGCCAATATGGTGAGACCCCATCTCTACTAAAAATATAAGAAAATTAGCTGGGTGTGGTGGCACGCACCTGTAGTCCCAGCTACTTGGGAGGCTGAGGCAGGAGAATTGCTTGAACCCGGGAGATGGAGGTTGCATTGAGCCAAGAGAGAGCAAGACTCCATCTAAAAAAAAAAAAAAAAAAAAAAAAAAAGATTCCAATGATCCTATAACTTTTATTTACCTGCTCTTCCAAATATGGAGACTCGCCCCAACCCAGGGAAGGCACTCCCTATCTTGTCTTTCACCTCAGAGTCCAATGTACCTCTAGGGACTGCAGGGAGGAATGGGAGCTGAGTCGGCTTGAGACACCAACAGGTAGGGACCTCCCTTCTGTGCCAGGCCCAGCCGACTTCTAGTCCTCCCTCCCCTCCCCCATTATAAGGCTTGGGGAAGCTCCAGAGCTCTGGCTGGGCAGTGGGTGGCAGTGGCCAGAGTGGAAAATCCCCCACCTGCTGGATGATATCAGTGTTTAGCAGATCTGGTCCTGGCCTTCTGCCTGGGGCCTAAGGACCTGACAAATCTGCTTGGAGCCCTGAGTATGGGGTACAAGGTGGCAGAGAGGATATTGGCATGGGGATTTTTTTCCACTCACTCCAAAATGGAGAGCTATCCTGGGCCAGGTGGGCAGGCACTGGGCCAGCTCCAGGTCACCTCAGGCAATGGGAAGCTGGAGCTGGGAAGTGGGGTGGGGGTTGGAGGAGGTAGGAGGAGGGGTGGGGTCCGAAGACGAGGGATAGAGGAACTAATAAATCAGACTTGGGGACTGCACAAGGGCTTGGGAGTGGGTCATGGGAGACATAGGCACTTTAGGAGAACTGGAGACAGAAGCAGGGACGCAGTGGGGCAGAAGAGAGAATGAGGAACAGCAGCAGGGTGCAGGCCTGTCCCTCCTCATATGCCCCTGCTCCAGGCCTCTGATCCAGGCTGGTATGAGAGGCACAACCAGAAGCTGGTGTGGCTTACTCTATGAGTGTGTCCTGAGCATTTGCTGAATTATGACAAGCATTTCTCCAAGTGTCCTGTTTGATCTTGAAAGCCTCTGAAGCTGCTCAAATAGCTGTGACTTCAGCCATTGTCATCCCAGCCCCACCACCAGCACCAGAACTCCCGACACTGCCATCAGTACCACCCTCATCACCACCATCATCATAACCAGCATCCTAGCTACTGACCTCCTGACCCTCTGACACCCCTATCTCCTCCCCTGAGGGTTTGAGGGTGCTAGGAGTTAGGACTTAGAGTCAAAACTCCAAGTACACAACCTAAAGACAAGAAGTTCTCAATGATTTTGCCCATCCAGAAGACACTTAGCAGTGCCTGGAGACATATTTGGTTGGCACAATGGGTGGACTGCTCCTGATGTTGAGTGGGTAGAGGCCAGGGATGCTGCTGAACATTCTACAGTATACAGGATGGGGTCCACAACAAAGAACTATTTGTTCGAAAATGTCAACAGCACTGAGGTTGCGAAACCCTGGCTATAGATCCTATCTATCCCAGCACTCTGCCTCTACCTTTTTCTGGCCCTCATCCCCAAATGCACACATTATGCCTCTGGTTTGGGGACAAGACGTAATCTTCGCCACTCCATCTTACAGCAACTTTCTCTCTTATCACTTGCACCTCCTGGCCTCTGATGCTTGAACTAAAAAGTCAATAAGATGAAAGTCTGTTGCGGCCACCCTCAAGAAGGAAAAATACACAGAAACAATTGATACACAAAGAACAGGGCACACCCTGGGTTGAGTGCATGGCTGCCCAGGGCAGCGACTAGGCTAATCCTGGGCATATAAAAGAGGAAAGAGTACCCAGGTCTTCACTCCACTGCGACTACAGAACTCGGAGTGGCTCTTCCTCTGTGGCCAGTTGGGGACCAGCATCATGAAGTGGTTGGTGGTGGTCTTGCTCTGCCTCCAGCTCTTGGAGGCAGCAGTGGTCAAGTGAGTCTGGGACCTGGCTGCTGGTGCAGGGAGCCTGGGTGGGAGCCTAAAGCCCTGCAAAGGGCAGCCGGGCCAGGGGACACCCTGCCTGTCTTTACTATGGGACTTCTGCTAAGGGAAGGGAAGCCTCCCTTTGCTGATGTTGGACAGGACACATGGGTGGAAGGAGACACAGCCCCTGCCTTCAGGAAACTTCCCACCAAAGGGAAAAGCACAATCCCTTCCCCCATCTGATGAGGAAAAGATAGACCTGAAACAGAGATGGTAGGGGTGACTACTGCCCAAGCAGCCCCTGAATGGCAGGTGTGGATTCTTCCCACAGAAGGGAGCAATCCTTTCTGGATAAGGGATATCTTATCCAGAATCCTTTCTAAAAATTGTTTTAAGGCTGAAAATTTACTGGCAGATGCCAAAATCATCTAAGCAGAAACACAGTAAATATAAATCTCTATACCCGAGGGGTCAGGAGAAAACTCTGGAGTAGATGGCATGGCTCACAGGCCGTTAGGAAGGCTCCCAGCCTGCCATCTTGCCTGTTATTTCTCTATCCAAGAGTACTTCCTGAGGCCAAGAGCTGGCTCCTCTCAGAAACTTCTATCAATATGCATATTTGGTAGAGGTGGTTAATTAATTTTCATAGCTCAGGCTGAAGGGGTTTAGCAGAGAATTTCTGGAGAACGTAGAGTCCCGAGGAAATGGGAATTAAGCAGGAATTCTGGAGCCTAGAGCAAGGCCAGAGTGGACCCCTAGAGACTCCCAGGCAATGGTAGCAAGGAAGTCTGGGGAGCAGAGTGCCGAGGGGGGTGACTGAGCCCATAGGAAGGGACAGAAACTGTGATTTCTAAGTTCCAACTCCAGCGCTGATCTGTGGTCCAGACCACCCAGACCAACTTCCCATGGTCCTGGTGTCCTGAAAAGAGCAATGATGGGGCCTAGGACATGCAATTAGCAGCTGGGACAGAACTAGGACCCTGTGTCCTGAGTCCCAGCTAGTGCTGTTGCCCTTGCTCCATGCTCTGTCACATCCAGCTGTTGCCAGGTGCCTGAGGGCCGCCATAGGAAGGAACTCTGGGGTGAACTTTGCCATCTCTGAAATTTTCTTTTTTTATTTGAAACAGAACTTTGCTCTTGTTGCCCAGGCTGGAGTGCAATGGTGCGATCTCGGCTCACTGCAACCCCTGCCTCACAGGTTCAAGCGATTCTCCCACCTCAGCCTCCCGAGTAGCTGGGATTACAGGCATGCGCCACCATGCTCGGCTAATTTTGTAATTTTAGTAGAGATGGGGTTTCTCCATGTTGGCCAGTCTGGTCTCGAACTCCTGACCTCAAATGATCCACCCGCCTTGGCCTCCCAAAGTGCTGGGATTACAGGCGTGAGCTACCGTGCCCGGCCTGAAATCTTTTCTTAAGAATGTTAAAAATGTACATATCCTGGGCCGGGCACGGTGGCTCATGCCTGTAATCCCAGCACTTTGGGAGGCCGAGGCGGGCGGATCATTTGAGATCGGGAGTTCGAGACCACCCTGACCAATATAGAGAAACCCCGTCTCTACTAAAAATACAAAATTAGCTGGGCATGGTGGCCCTAGCCTGTAATCCTAGCTACTCAGGAGGCTGAGACAGAAGAATCGCTTGAACTTGGGAGGCGGAAGTTGCGGTGAGCCGAGATCGCGCCATTGTACTCCAACCTGGGCAACAAGAGTGAAATTCAGTCTCAAAAAAAAAAAAAAAAAAAAGAAAGAAAAACCAGTACATATCCTGGGCCGGGCCCGGTGGTTCACACCTGTAATGCCAGCACTTTGGGAGGCCTAGGCAGGCGGGTCACGAGGTCAGGAGTTCGAGACCAGCCTGGCCAACATAGTGAAACCCTGTCTCTACTAAAAATACAAAAAAATAGCTGGGCATGGTGACAGGCGCCTGTAATCTCAGCTACTTGGGAGGCTGAGGCAGGAGAATCTCTTGAACCCAGGAGGCGGAGGTTGCAGTGAGCAGAGATTGTGCCATTGTACTCTAGCCTGGGTGACAAAAGTGAAACTCCATCTCAAAAAAAAAAAAAAAAAAAAAAGTACATATCCTGAAAAGCGCAATGCCTAAAGTCCCTCTTCCTTTCCTGGGGAGGAATCTATGGGATATTTGACAGCAAAGGGCCAGGGAGATAGGAGGACCCTTGAGATGGGGTGAGGAGGGCATGCATGGATGGGTGAAATGAATGGTTTTCTGAATCTTAGAGTAAGCGCTGAGAAGAGCTTTGGAAGAAAGAGGGGAAGAGGCAAAGGGAGGAAGAAACACACACACACACAGAAAAAGGCTGAGAGAGAGAAAGACACACACACAAATAGACAAGAGGGAACAGAGTGGCAGGGACGTTGAAGCATGCAGTTAAGAGAAGGAGAGAGAGAAAGAGAGGACTGGGAAGAGAGGAAGGAGGGAGGGCCTAGCCTCATACACAACCCTTCTGTAGAGTGCCCCTGAAGAAATTTAAGTCTATCCGTGAGACCATGAAGGAGAAGGGCTTGCTGGGGGAGTTCCTGAGGACGCACAAGTATGATCCTGCTTGGAAGTACCACTTTGGTGACCTCAGCGTGTCCTACGAGCCCATGGCCTACATGGATGTGAGTCCTGACCCTTCCTGGGGGTAACCTTCTCTCTGGTGTGGGCTGGAGGGAAGGGGCAGGTCCCTTCACTCCTCTGCCCATGGAGAAGCCTGGGGCCCCTGCATCCCTCTGGAACTAACAGCCTGCTCCATGGCCCCCAGGCTGCCTACTTTGGTGAGATCAGCATCGGGACTCCACCCCAGAACTTCCTGGTCCTTTTTGACACCGGCTCCTCCAACTTGTGGGTGCCCTCTGTCTACTGCCAGAGCCAGGCCTGCAGTGAGTGCTGGGCTGGGCAGAGAGGGGCGGCGGGCAGGGCAAGGCACTGATACTCTCTGGGGAAGGCCAAACTTCCAGAGGGAGCTCAGGACTGAGGGGAACTCAGTCCTGGGAAGGACCAGGGACATGTGCAGGGCCACACAGCATGCCCAAGTCAGAGGAAAGATGCTGGTCCTGCAGCTGGATGGCCCCTTTGCCTTCCCTGCCAATATGTATCCCTTTGCTTATACCAGCCCCTAACCCCCCACTCCCTTTTATTCCACTGTCCCCATTCTCTTTACTCTGGGCAGTGCCATTCCATTCAATGTGACTAATTTTCAGTCTATTCCATCCTACTCCATTCTACTCCATTCTATTCTGCTCCACCCCAGTATTTACTAAGTTCTCACTGAGTGTCTCCAAGAGACACAATAGAACAATATAGGATGTGGGCTCCATATTATAGTGGTTTTGGGAGATGGGCAGTGTGTGCTTTCTTAAGGTTGCCTTGGTCCCTGCTGAAGCCTTGGGGTTTGGGTCCTGACACCTTTGGCCCAAAGGTCCCTTGATGGCCCCACCCTATGCTATGACTGGCTTCTTGATGAGTGAAGGTGGGGGCACTTGGGGATGCCCTAGAGGGCTGGGGGGAATGCTGGGATGTGGTGCAGGCCCATTCGCTTTTTCATCTGATGAGTAATTACTCAGCAGTGCTGTGAGCCAGGTGCTCTGCTGGGGGCCAGGGACTCAGAGCTGGGTTCTCTGCAGCCCTGACCACAGGGAGGCCACAGTCCTGAGGCATCCGAAGATTCTGTAAGTCAGAAGGGGCTTTGGGGCCAAGGCTGGCCAGCTCCCATGGACCTTCCAATGCCACCCCTTGACTTGGCAACCAGGGATGCTGAGGTCCCAGGATGTGAGCGCAGCCTGAGCTGAGGTGGGAACCCAGCACGCCTGAGAGCTGAGCAGCCTCGCCCCAGCCAGCCTGACTCCCCATGCCCTGACTTCCCTGCAGCCAGTCATTCCCGCTTCAACCCCAGCGAGTCCTCCACCTACTCCACCAACGGGCAGACCTTCTCCCTGCAGTATGGCAGCGGCAGCCTCACCGGCTTCTTTGGCTACGACACCCTGACTGTGAGTTGGCATGGGGAGTGGAGGCTGAGGCTATGAGCTGTAAGCTGGAGGGGACAGTTAGATGGAGTCCCCTGAAACACAGTGGAATGCTGGTGTTCTGGTGTGCAGGACAGGAAGGCAGGACAAGACGGGTCCATTCAGTCACTCCCCCAACACTCACTGGTGGCCACCATGTGCCAGGCACTGGGGCACCATACTGAACAAGAGGGACATGGTCCTTTTCCTTAAGAAGCATAAGGCCTGGGGAGCTTAGAGAAGAAGGAGATGGGTGAGGAGGTGAGCTGTGGCAGTCAAGGAAAGCTATGCAGGAGAGGTGGCTCCTGCAACACCTGTCAAAAAGGGGCAGAGGTGGCCAGGAGCGGTGGCTCACGCCTGTAATCCCAGCACTTTGGGAAGCTGAGGCGGGCGGATCACGAGGTCAAGAGATCGAGACCATCCTGGCCAACATGGTGAAACCCTGTCTCTACTAAAAGTACAAAAAATTAGCTGGGCGTGGTGGTGTGTGCCTGTAATCCGAGCTACTCAGGAGGCTGAGGCAGCAGAATCTCTAGAACCAGGGAGGCAGAGGTTGCTGCGAGCCGAGATCGTGTCACTGCACTCCAGCCTAGTGGCAGGGTGAGACTCTGTCTCAAAAAACAAACAAACAAACCAAAAAACCAAAACAAACAAAAAAGTAGGGGGCAGAGGTGAGGAAGGGATGAACAGAGGCTTGAGGAGTCTCTAGGGGAACCTGGGGGAGGTGAGTGGAGTCAGACTTGTCACCTCCCCTTGTTTGTGTCCCCATTAGGTCCAGAGCATCCAGGTCCCCAACCAGGAGTTCGGCTTGAGTGAGAATGAGCCTGGTACCAATTTCGTCTATGCTCAGTTTGATGGCATCATGGGCCTGGCCTACCCTACTCTGTCCGTGGACGGGGCCACCACAGCTATGCAGGGCATGGTGCAGGAGGGCGCCCTCACCAGCCCCATCTTCAGCGTCTACCTCAGCGAGTGAGCAACCAGCTGGCCGGTCCCCACCTCCCGGGGTGCTCCCCCCAGCCGCCCTGGACAACTGAGGCTCAATACTCAATGCTTTGGGGTTTGGAGACATTCCAGCGGGCATCTGGCTCCAGTCAGTCTTGCTCCAGGGCCTCACCTCCGGGGCTTCCTCTCAAATCCTCTCCCAGCCACCCCACCACACCCCAGCCCTGCACCTGTCCCCAGTCCCTTCCGACTTGTCTTTGCATTCCATAGCCAGGATGGAATCTCTTCCACAGCGGCTGAACTTTGCCCTGAGTTTTGCTGCTCTGATTCTCAGCACCCCTTGGAAAGGCCTCCTGGTGGAGAAGCGGGTGGGGCAGTTCGCTCACTTCCTTCTGACCGAATGTTTTCTACCTGTATCCCTCTTTTGCATAGTAATGTATTGCTTCATCTCCTTTTATCTACTGTTCTAGCCCCGTCCTGGAGTCTTCTGGTCTAGGTCCACCGCTGACCCCTAGCAGGTTGTTATCCTTGCCAGTCAACACAAGCATGTGCAGGCATTTAGTGAGACGGGCAGTGGGTGGGGGAGAGCGGCCTGGGGCCTGCTTTTCTTTTTTCTTCTTCAAAATTAGCCAGCCACTGGCTTGTTTTTTTTTTTTTTTTTTTTTTTTGAGATGGGGTCTTGCTCTGTCACCCGGTCTGCAGTGCAGTGGTGCAGTCTCGGCTCACTGCAACCTCTGCCTCCCGGATTCAAGCTACTCTCTAGCCTCAGCCTCCCGAGTAGCTAGGATTACAGGCGTGCGCCACTGCGTTCGGCTAATTGTTGTACTTTTAGTAGAGACGGGGTTTCACCATGTTGGCCAGACTGATCTCAAACTCTTGACCTCAGGTGATCCACCTGCCTCGGCCTCCCAAAGTGTTGGGATTACAGGTGTGAGCCACCGCGACCAGCTTTAGCCAGCCACTTTCTAGACACAGCTTCATTGGGCTAATCCCGGGAATCTGAAGTTCAAGGACCTCACCCTGTTACTAATGTTGCTAACTTCCTCTCCACCTCTGTTTACGATTCCTCTGCGTGTAAACAGAGCAGCTCCACCCAGCTCCACACTCCAGCTACCAGGGAAGCCTCTGGAACAAACACGGAATATCCTTACCCCCTTCACCAAGACCCTACCTGTCTCCAATCTCAGCAGAAAAGTAACAAGCTGGGCCTGGGTGGGGCTCCCAGGGACATGTCTACCAGAGGCAGGAAGCGGAGGGGAGAGGAGAGCAGAGTGTGGGGTGGGGGTCCCAACCACTAGGGAACCCCCCAGATGTCAGCATCATTCGGGAGCCTGAGGCACTGGGAATTCCAAGGCCTGGCCAGAAAGCCCCAGTCTAAGGGACACATCCCCTTCCCCAGGGAGCCCCAATCTAAGGGATACAGCCCCATCCTCAGGGAGCCCCAGTCCGAGGGAGACACAGCCGCATCCTCAGAGAGCCCCAGTCCGAGGGAGACACAGCCCCGTACTCAGGGAGCCCCAGTCTGAGGGGAGACTCAGTCCTGTCCTCAGGGAGCCCCCGTCTGGAGCATGGAAGGAGCTCTGTTTCCCTGTGGAGGTGACTGCTTAGAAGGGAAGTCCTTTTCCCTGGCGCTCCCTGACTTCCCCTTCCCTTTCTCTCCTGCAGCCAGCAGGGCTCCAGCGGGGGAGCGGTTGTCTTTGGGGGTGTGGACAGCAGCCTGTACACGGGGCAGATCTACTGGGCGCCTGTCACCCAGGAGCTCTACTGGCAGATTGGCATTGAAGAGTGAGTCTGTGGTGGGGCCCGGGGATGTGGCACTTCCTTGGAGTGGGCTTCCAGGCCATGTCACACACACACACACAGTCTGGCACTGCTCTGGGATGGGGCAGAGGACCCCTGAGGCTTACTCCTACAAAGCTGCAACTGCCCTCTGCAGGAGTGACAAAGCCCAGCTCAGCCTGGAGAAGAGGGTGGGTGTGGACAACATAGGGCAGGACTTGGACTCCTGAACATTAGGGACCCTGCAGTCCAACCCCATCATGGGCTCACAGATTAGAAATGAGGGTGTGTTAACAACTCATTTGCTCAAAGTCCTTACAATGAATCAGTGGCCCTGGTTTTCAGTGTTTTTAGAAACTTACTTGACACTTTTGAGGAATAGGTCCCATGGCGTGATGCAGGGGAATAGCTGGATTGATCTTTGCAGGGTCCTCACATTCCTCAAGAAAGTAGCTGCAGCTGTTTGTCCCACAGCGGTAAGGAAAGCCCGCCCCAGCTGCCCTGAACTGGGGGAGTCCTGAGGCTGCCCGTCTTCTCCCCGTACAGGCTTCTCATTGGCGGCCAGGCCTCCGGCTGGTGTTCTGAGGGTTGCCAGGCTATCGTGGATACAGGCACCTCTCTGCTCACTGTGCCCCAGCAGTACATGAGCGCTCTTCTGCAGGCCACTGGGGCCCAGGAGGACGAGTATGGACAGGTGTGACTGGTGGGGGTGTCTCCCTTCCCCAGGAGGCTAGTCCAGAGGCATTCATGATTTCTCCTGAGAACACAAGAATAGCCATCTGGGCACTAGGCTCATGCCTGTAATCCCAACACTTTGGGAGGCCGAGGCAGGCAGATATTTTGAGCCTAGGAGTGAGAGACCAGCCTGGGCAACATGGCGAGACTCTATCTCTACAAGAAATACAAAAATTAGCTGGGTGCGGTGACATGTGCCTGTAGTTCCAGCTACTTGGTAGGCTGAGGTAGGAGGATTGTTTGAGCCCAGGAGGTGGAGGCTGCAGTGAGCCATGATCTTACCGTTGCACTCCAGCCTGGGTGACAAAGCAAGACCCTGTTTCAAAAAAACAAAAGGCCTAACTCTTGACCTCCATGCCTCTATCTGCCCAAGGCACTGGAGGCAGGAGGACCTGGGACGACTGGGGCTGGGGGCAGGATGGGGGCCTGGAGGCTTGTTCAGGTGGGGCCAGCTGCTTGCACCAAAGGGGAGTGGGAGGTTACTATTAGGCAGGAATTTCTTCTGAGCTGCAGTCACTCAGCAGAAACAGAGGAAACACTTGCTGGACTTTGGGATAAGAGCAAAATGATTGGAATGTGGGGCTGAGTATGTGAGCAACCAGGGCTGACCCTTTATCCGCACCTCCCTCACCTCCACAGGGTCATGCTCCCCTGCGCCTGTCTGTCCTGAGTCCAGCCAAGGGTTTGTCTAAGTAACCCAAGCCCACTACCACTAATTTTAATTTTGGGAGACCAATGGGGTGCTCATGCAGATCTGTGTTTTTCTTTTTTTTTGTTTGTTTTTTGTTTTTGTTTTTTTGAGACGGCGTCTGTCTCTGTCACCGAGGCTGGAATGCAATGGTGTGATCTCGGCTCACTGCAACCTCCGCCTCCTGGGTTCAAGCAATTCTCCTGCTTCAGCTTCCTGAGTAGCTGGGACTACAGGCATACATCACCACGCCTGGCTAATTTTTTTTGTATTTTTAGTAGGGATGAGGTTTCACCATATTGGCCAGACTGGTCTTGAACTCCTGACCACAAGTGATCTGCCTGCCTTGGCCTCCCAAAGTGCTGGGATTACAAGCATGAGCCTCCACGCCCAGCCATCTGTGTTTTTGTTGTTGTTGTTTGGAGACAGAGTCTCACTCTGTCACCCAGGTTGGAGTGCAGTGACACAATATCAGCTCACTGCAAGCCCCGCCTCCTGGGCTCAAGCAATCCTCCCACCTCAGCCTCCTGAGTAGCTGGGACTACAGGTGTGCACCATCATGCCCAGCTAATTTTTGTATTTCTGGTGGAGGCGGGGTTTCGCCATGTCACCCAGACTGGTCTCGAACTTCTGGACTCAAATAATCTGCCTGCCTTGGCCTCCCAAAGTATTGGGATTACAGGCATGAGCCACTGTGCCCGGCCAGATCTGCATGTTTTAAAATGCCACTTGCAGGCTGGGCATCATGGCTCATGCCTATATATATATATAGACACTTGCAGAGAAAGAGCAGAGGTTCAATCTCTAATATGGGAAATTGAGGCAAGAGGAGTGGGGAGGTTCTGGGATCACTCTAAATCACACCCATTCTGTGAGTCCATGGGTATAATGCCAGCATTACCTACACAGGACTTTCCCTTGGAGCTGCATTTTCTAGTCCAAAAACAGGCTTAGGGCTTGGGTCCGGGGCTCAGGCCTGGGATCCAGGGGCCGAGATGATGGGGCTGGTGGGTGCTATTGGGGGAAGATGAGTTAACCAGGGACCGATTCCTCTTGCAGTTTCTCGTGAACTGTAACAGCATCCAGAATCTGCCCACCTTGACCTTCATCATCAATGGCGTGGAGTTCCCTCTGCCACCCTCCTCCTACATCCTCAATGTAAGTCCTGGTCCCTGCAGGCTGAGCCACCATGATTGGGGGTGGGAGGAAGGGCTGGGGAGCTGGAAATGCTGGGTCTCCTACCTTGTGCCATTTTCTGACTCCGTGCTGCACTCATTTATCTTCCTCGTTCATTGATTCTAAACCCCCTTCTCTGGAACAAGGCTATGAAACAGAAGATTGTCATGTATGATCAATTATTATTAATTAGTGGGGAGAGGCACTGGGCTCTTTGTTGAGCACTTACAGACCACTGTGTAAAGCACTTTGCTTCATGATCCCATTTAATTGTCACAGTATTTAATGAGGGAGATACTCATTTCTGTTTTACAAATGAAAACTTGGAGGTTCAGAGAGGTTGAGTAACTGACTCAAGGTGACACAGCTAAGGTTTGAATCCAAGTTGGTTTGGCTCCAAGGTTTAATCACCAGGCTGATCTGCTCCAAGTTGGGAACAGGAGGGAGGTCTGTGGGAAGAGAAGTTTCCCATCATGGGGAGAAGAGACCCTGCTGAGGACCACCACAGCCTGAATGTACCTGTTCCAGAAATCCTCCCACCAGCTCTGCTCTAGTGGCTCAGCTGGCCTATGAGCTCTCAAGGCAGAGATCCTGGCTTCCTCAGCTCTGTACATGGGCTCCCAGTCCGGGGCTCAGAGCTGAGCAAGACCCAGCTCATGTGTGGTGAACAAATGAATGAGTGCTGCCTTTCTGTGTTGAGCAGAACAACGGCTACTGCACCGTGGGAGTCGAGCCCACCTACCTGTCCGCCCAGAACAGCCAGCCCCTGTGGATCCTCGGGGATGTCTTCCTCAGGTCCTACTATTCCGTCTACGACTTGAGCAACAACAGGGTGGGCTTTGCCACTGCTGCCTAGACTTGCTGCCTCGACACGTGGGCTCCCCTCTTCCTCTTGGCCCTGCACCCTCCTGGGGCATTGTATCTGTCTTTCCACTCTGGATTCAGCCTTCCTTTATTGGACTCTGGACTTTCTCTAATAATAAATAGTTCTTCTTTATGTTGGTCATCCTGTTGTTTTTGAAAGGGAGTTTTCCCTGAGTGGCTAGGAGGTTTCCTGGTGGGTCACTGTGATTCTAAGAGAAATGGGACCTAAGGCATGGCTTGGGATGGGCTCTGTAACCCTCAGAACTTAAAGTTCACACTTTTCCCCTGGAAAGGGAAGACAGTGGTAGCGCCATCATGGGTGGGTGGGCCGGGGGCAGGGTGGGGAGAGTGTTCCTGTGTGATAGGCAAAGAGGGCCTACTCTAACAACCTAAAATGCTCTGCTGGCTGGGCATGGTGGCTCACACCTATAATCCCAGGACTTTGAGAGGCCAAGGTGGGTGGATCACTTGAGGTCAGGAGATCGAGACCAGCCTGATCAACATGGTGAAACCTTGTCTCTACTAAAAATACAAAATTAGCCAGGCATGGTGGCACATGCATGTAATCCCAGCTACTTGGGAGGCTGAGGCAGGAGAATCACTTGAACCCAGGAGAAAGAGGTTGCAGTGAGCCAAGATTGAACCGTTGCATGCCAGCCTGGGCAACAAGCATGAAACTCTGTCTCAAAACAAAAAATAAATAAAAATAAATAAATAAATAAATAAATAAATAAATAAATAAATAAAATGCTCTGCTGACCCGATTTACCAAACTACCACCAGAACTACCCCAGTGACACTCGGACCCACATGTATGTCTACTAGCAGTGTGATTAGTGGTCTAACACACTCCAGGTCTAGGTGGCTGTCTCCTCATCTGCTGATCAAATTTGAATTAGAAGTTTCTGAGGAATTCTGGATGCCCATGTGCACTTGTAACAGTCATGGGGTCCTTTAGGGAGGAGGGCAATGCTGCCAGAAACTATTTCTTGGGGGGCTTCAAAAGGCCAGGGCTGTTAGGCTGATAGTATTTTTACCCAGACCCCTATGTCCCAGGATGTGTATTTGAAGAAGGGTTCCTCTCAGCTGTGGAGAAGAGGGAGAGCTACTTGAGTCACAGAGAAATGGAGCCTACTTGCTCTAACCAACTCAGCAAGGGATCTTGTGCCTTTGGACTTCATCCCTGTCCTCCTCAGGAGTCTCTTAGCAAAAGATACAGAAACCAGGAGCAACGTGGTATGTGGGGAAGGAAGGGGAGGACGAAAAAGAGGAGGGGGAAGGAGAAGAAAAGCAGGGGAGGGGCGGGGGGAGGAGACAGGGAAAAAGGGGCGGGGAAGAGGAGAAAGTAGAGAATGATGCCTCCGCGCCCTGTGAACTTCCAACAAGGGAAGGTGACATGAAAGGAGATCAGACAATTTCTGTCCAGCAACATGACAGCAAGCTCCGGCTGGTGAGTGGGGCGTCAATGTAGAATCCATAATGGGGGCAGGCTGCCTTCTACAGTCATATTTTACCCTGTCATTTGCCAGTCTCACCCCGGCCTTGCCCCTTATGATCGGGGCAGGGATAAAAGCGCAAGATCCAGATCTTGCACCCTACTCCTGAAGAGAAACTGGAATTTGCCACAGGTGGAGTTTCTATGGCAACAGCACACCATCTGGGACCCTCTATCTTAGACTGCCGAAGGACAGCCGGCTGCAGGTTCCTTCTAGGGGGTCGGACACGCTACAGAATGTATCGTAGTAAGCCCTGGTTTGGGACATTACTGAGAGGAGAAAGAAAACTTGCAAAGGGGTAGAAGTGGAACAGAGGTTCCGAGTCAAGAGCCTCTTTCCCTGAAAGCTTTGGTCTGCTGAGCGGGACTACAAATCCCGGCGTGCCTAGAGGGAATACAGCGAGAACTACGCTTCCCAGTGGACGCCGCGGTCGAGCTGCTGGGAGGCGGGGCGGGTGCTGCCCTCTGCCGGGAGCGGAGGGAAGTGTGCGCGGAGTGACAGCCGGAGCCCGGGCGCCGGGCGCGGGGCTCGGTGACAGCGGAGGCGGCGGCCCGGGCGGGACGCAGGGAGCGGCCGCGGCGCCGACGGCGGCGGGAAGGGAGGACAGGGCGGGCCTCCCTGGTGGCGCGGGGCCTGAGCAGCCGGGAGCAGGTGGCGGGCACAGCTCGCGGGCCAGGCACCCGAACTTGGGACAAGTTGCCGGAGCCGCGGGGCGCGGGCGGCGGACAGATTGACCTTCATAGCGAGGTGAGCGGGACCGGGGGGCGAGGGGCGCGAGGAGGGCCCGGGACCCCCGACCCAGGCTCCCTGGCCCCTATCCCGTGGGTCCCGGAGACAGGTGGGTGGGTGGGGGATGCCGGCAGGAGAGGGAAGCAGGACCGTGCGCGCCGCCACCCACCCGCAGTCCGTCCGCCCCCGGGCGCCCAGCGAGTGGCCCGAGCGGCGCTGCCCGCCGAGCCGGGAGCCCCCTCGGCCCCTCCCTTCAGGCGCGGGCCGGGGGCGGCTTCTCTGCGACCTTATGTAACCGGGCGGGAGGGGCCGGGCGGGCATGGCCTTCCCGGCCCGGAGCTGGGAGTCGAAGGGGCGGGAGGCGTGATGGTGAACTTGCAAGAAGTTTGAGGGACGCGCGGGCCCCGCGCCCACTCCCCCTCCACCGGACCCGGCTGGGGCAGACGATGCCGGAGAGGGGGTCGGAGGTAGGGGAGGTTTGCGGGGGCTGAGTCTGGCCCGGCCAGCGGGGGGAGTGGGAGGGCCGGAGTGGCGCCACGCCCCGGGGGCTGGGCTGCTGGAGGTGGGGGCGGGTGGAAGTACCATCTCTCCCTCCCTTCCCGTCCCTTCCTCCAGCTCGGTCCCTTGAAGAAGCCGCCCCTGGCCTCGTCCTCTCGAGTCCCTGGGCAGTCTCTTTCTCCCCGTGGGTTATTCCATGACCCTGGGAACACCAACCCCGGAGCGCTCCCTCCGTGCGCCCCGTTGTCTGCCTCCCCCGGAGTTCCCAGCCGCCTGCCCGCCCCCCGAGTTTCCCCCTCCCCCCGTCTCAGTCCCGAATCCCGGAAAACACACTCCCTTCCCCCCGATCCCCCGAGTCCGCGCCGCCCACCCCCGGGCTGTCCCGACCAGCTCTGGCCCAGCGCGTCCGCTCGCCTCCTGGAAGGGAGAGGGCAGATGCCAACTCGGCCCCCGCCCCTCGGCCCCCGCCCCTCGGCCCCCTCCCCGCGCGGGGTTCCGGCTTCACGCACGGCTGCCCCGAGCTGGTCTGGGCTGCGCGAGCAGGTTCGCGCCGCAGCCGCCTGGCGCGCCCCAGCCCCGCGTCCCGGGGGAGGAAGGGAGGGCGCCCGGGGCGGGGCTTGTCTGCGCGAACCCTGCTGGGCCCAGGCCCCCGCCTCCGTTCTCCGCCAGCCCCTGGCCGCTGCGCCTTCCCCCGAAACCCCTCTTAGCTCCAGCCGTCGTTTTCTCGCCTGTCCGTTCTGGGGACGGTTCAGCGCGGAGCTTCTGCACTCAACTTGAGCGCAGTTTTTGGCTTAGCACTCGCTGGGGAAGTGCAGGTTAATTACTGCCCAGCTCCCATCCCCTGCCCTCCCTCCATCCCGAGTGAGGGGCTGCTTCATCCCTCAGTGAAAGGATGCAGGCCCCTAGCGACACCTCTGGGATGTGGTGGCCTCAGGCCCCTGCACCCGCCCTGGCCGAGATTCCATTGGCCCAGACATGGCACTGTTGGGCAGCTGGAGATGAGGTGGGAGGCTGGTCTCTGGTTTCCTCCTGGGTGGCCAGATGCGGACGCGCTCGGTTAGAATGCAGTTCTTGGTGCCACGACTGGGAGACAGTCCTCAGGCCCTCCCCTCAGGGAGCGCACTGTCCGGGGAGGGACAGCCAGCAGTAGTTCCTGGCCTGCCAGGAGAGGCAGAGGAAGGGGAAGGGTCAGCTGCCTTGAGGTCCCTGCCTGCTAACCTGACGGTATGCTTTCACCATGCCGCTGTCCCCAGCCCCAGGACCGTGGGCAACTCGCCTGGCTCCCTTCTTTCCGTCTGCTTCTTGGCCGCGAGGCCCGGAGAGCTGGGAGCCAGAGGGTGTAAATGAAAGGCAGGGCTGTTTGGGTGACGACATGCTCTGCTTCTCCCCGAGGGAAGCCAATGGTGCTTACCATTTACAAGGCCTGTTACAGCTGCAGGGTTATTTTGTCCTCAACTCAGCTCTGAGAGGCAGAACCAAATGGGGACCCAGGTATCTTGGTCCTGGGTGCCCTGGAAGGAGTTCAGGAGCTAGGACAGGGGACACCCTAGGTGGGCACCGAATCCAGGGAGAGCCAGCTGGGCTTTTGCGGGCTAATGGCCTGGTGATTCACAGTCAGAGGTGGGCGGGGAGTGGGCCAGGGCAGGCAGGAGCCCTTCCAGGGTCCCACGTGCACTGTCACAGGCCTCCTCAGCCTGTTTCTGGAAAGCTGGGAAGTAGGTGGAAGGGGACTCCCACCCCTCAAGCCTGGCTGCCCTTTGAGGGTCTAGCTTTTGGCCCTGAGCCCTCCTGGGGCCCTGTTTATGACTGTAATTGCATCATTAGCCAGAGTTGATGGAGTTACTTAGCACCTGCCCCCACAGGGAGTGGCCCAGCCACCCCCTGGGTTCTGTCTCTTCCTTTTCAAAGTCAGCTCGGTTTCTGCAGGCAACAGGGGTTTCCCCAACCACAGCTGTCATGAAAACCAGGTTGGGCCTTTGTCCTGGGGATGGAGGTCAGTCAGCACTTGGGGCCCGGCTTGGGGCTGCCCTGGAGATGACCATGGAAATTGGGTTGGCCTCCTCTGATCGGAGGGAGGGAGTTCATGGTTCCCAGAGCTGCCAGAAATGTCCACATCCCAGGACGCAGTGAACACATGTGCATGTGCAGTGTGGATCCTCATCTGAGAGGAGGGAGATGAAAACACCCACCTCACAGGCTGTTGTGAGGACTAAGGGTGCGGCAGTGCCTGGTACATGGTGAGTACATGATGTTGCTTTCTGGGTTGGTGTGCAGTTTGTGTACTGGTTGTGAGTTTGTGTGTGTGGTTAAAGTGTCTACGAATGTGGGTATAGATGAATTGTGAATGTGTGCCTATGGGAGTGTAACAATAAAACAAGATTATATTAATAGAATATTCATCTCTTCTTTTATGCTATACTAGAACAATATCATAGTAAGATTGATTTATTACACAATAGTTGCCAACATTTATTGTGTGTTTACTCTTTACAGTGAGGTGGGAATTACTGTTTGCATTACACTTACTCAGAGAAGTTAAGCAAGTCACTTAAAATCACACAGCCTGGAAGTGACAGGATTGGAATTTTAACCTAGGTCTATTTGACTCCAAAGTCTGTGTTCTCAGTCCCTAAAGAAGACCACTTCTTCAAGAGGTTTCCCAGGAGTTCTCTCTTAAAAGGTGGGGTGTGGTGGTCTAGGGACCGTCTTTTCTCTATCCAGGGTTTCCTGCTCGAAGCAGATCTTTGGGAGGTCTAGGTGGGAGGATCGCTGGAGCTTAGGAGTTTGAGACCAGCCTGGACAACATAGCGAGACCTGGACTCAATTGAAAAAATAATATGTGTGGAAAAAAAAAAAAAAAAGCAGGGTAGGAACTTGCGGAGGCCCTGTCTGAGCACCATACCTGTTTCCTGGCCTTTCTTCTGAGCTGCCAGCATGGGTGACCAAAGGACCCCCTGCTGGAACCTGTCTTGACTGGTCAGGGAAGGAGACCGGTTCAGGCAAGATTTCCTAGGCTTCTTTGGAAGCCCCAGACGCCCAGGAAGGGAGGAGGCATCCTTACTGATGGCCTCCTAGGTGCCCAGCTTTGTGCCATGCACTCCATGTCCATTAACGTACAGTGCAGCCCTCAGCAGGCCCTTGTTTAATCAGATGTGCAGAAGAGGCTGTGGGGATCACTGGGTGAGAATGGGACGGCAGTGAAAGTCATAAGAGCACTGGACCAGAAATCAAGAGCCCCCACTCTGCCTCTCACCGACTGTGTGGCTGGGCAGGTCTCTGCTCTGTTCAGCCTCAGTTTCCATATCTGTGAATCTGGATCATCTGTGGGATTCCCTCCAAAGTGAACCTTCTACAAATCTTTGCCAAAGGCACTGGGGAGGAAGAGACAGGAAGAGAAAGGAAGGGGTGATGGGGGTGGGTTGTTAGGGGTGTTTGGGAGATGCTGCAGTCCGCAGAAATGAGCTTTAGCTAAAGACTGGTCCTGGGGAAGCAAACAGGAAGTTTTTCTTGGGACAGCCATAGCCACTATATATTGAGCACTGGGCCAGTGTCACCTGATTGGGGGTTGTTGAGAGCATGGGCTCTGGGGCCAGGCTATATGGCTTCACAGCTCTGCCACTTAACACAGTGTGAGCCTCGGCAAGCTGCTTAACCCTACTGTGCCTCAGTTTCCACACCTAAAAAGTGAGGGTTCTTGCCGCACCCACCTACTAGTGCTGTAGTGAGGGCTGAGTACGCCGATGTTGATGCACATGTGGTACTTAGAATAGCATCTAATGAACTCTTATGACTCAGTGAGTTATTTATTTCTCATTCTTACATGAGGAAATAGAGGCCTGGATAGCTTTAGGGAAGGAATAAAGACCTGTGGGTTGCAAACAGGCCTCCCCATGTGTCTAGCGTCCTCTGATGTAATGCTTTACGTGGGGCTTCCCACAGCTCTCTGTCCCACCACACCAGCCTGCTCTCCTCATTGAACAGGACGGTGCAGGGCACTTGGCAATCCCTGCAGCATCTCTACCACCCCTGCCCTGCCTCTTGGGTTTCCCTGGGTAGCGTCTGGTCTGGCCACTGACCATGCACTCCTAGCTGTGGCTGTCCCCTGCTCTCCTACCATCTGTCCCTCCTCCACGTTGCACCAGAGATACAGACCCCCTTGGCTGTGATGTCACTGAGGGCAGAGATAAAATTGCAGTGATAGGGTAGGATCTGGGACTTTTCATGCCCACAGGAAATGCTTTGCTGTGAAGTGGGAAAGCCTTGGGTGAGAGCCAAGAGGAGCAGAGGCAACAGGCAGGGTCATCACCAGCTTTCCTTCCTGGCTCTTAAGTGTGGGCTTAAGGAGGAGAAATGAGGTCTTTTGTCCAGCTTTCTTATGGAAACAGCCACCTGGCCCCATAAGATCCAGCACCTGCTTGCTGGCCACGCAGGCCACCTGGTTGGCTCTTAGGCATACAGCAGTGGTCCCAGAGTAAGATGTGGTGCCATAGGGATTAATGCAGGAATTCCACCAGACTCTCCATCCAGAAACCCGTGGCTCATATTCCCTCCTCTTAGCCCTTCCTTGCTCCTTCCCTATAAGCAAATCTTTTCCTCCATCAGGGCACACCTTTCAAAGAGACCGGGGCACTGTTTTATCTTACTGCAGCCTGGCTGGATATTATGATCACCTGCAGAGCTCTCAGACAACAGCATTGCATCTGAATCTCTTGGGGAGGGGCCTAGGCATCATTATTTAATTTTTTTTTTTTTTTTTTCTGGGATGATTCCAACGCCCTTGCTCTGGGGGAGTGGTTCTCAAATTTGGGCATCCTGAGAACTCCCTGGAGGAATTGTTTAAACACAGATGCTGAGCCCCTCCCGGTGTTTCTGCAAATTCCATGCGGTCTAGAATTTGAATTTCTGACAAGTCCTCTGGTGATGCTAATGCTGCTGGTCCCCAGAGCACATCTGGAAAACCAGTGCTTTGGGCCCTGCCGCTTTGCAGCTACCCAGGTGAGAGTCGCCCTTCTCCTGGGTTATGTGTCTCTGACTTTGGGGCTGGTAGGCATGTCCCCTTTTGAAGGCAGCTCCCCAGGGGCACGGATCACTTCTGAGACAATTTGGTGTCCCCTCTACAGTCAGTCCTTCCCCTTTCTCCACATGTCCCTACCTCCCATGAAACTGTCCACTGTTCGACCTTGCAGCTCTTGGTCCCACTGTCTGGGACAAGTGCTTGAAACTATGCACTGGTTGATGAAGGCAGGATGAGGCGGACAAACAAGGATGGCACTAGCTGAGGGGCCTCAGAACATGCGTCAGGGTCTGAAGCTGCTGTGAAGGTGCTTGGAGCTAAAGTAGCATTGTTGCAATAATTGGGGAGGTGTTCAGAGAGGACCCTCACTTTGTTGAAGGGAGGCTCTTAAAATACTTCCCATTGTTTCACTTTCCCACCTCATGGAGGGCAAGTATTTGATTTCAGCTTGAATCATAGTTCTTGTTGACAATGAAAATAATAAAGACACACACAGAAAGAAGCTGTTCCCTTTTCCTTTCCTCCCCCAGATCAGAGATGTAGGGAGGGTAGGGGGAAGGCCCCTGCTGGAGGTAGTGGAGTCTCTGTCATCTTCCAGGAGATCCTGGGCCGTGAGAGAGCAGATGGTTGGGAGAGCCTGGGGGCTGGCCCCTGCGAGGAGGGAGGGTGGAGTTGTCTGTGGAAACTGGAGGGAGTTGGGGTGAAGCCTGGTAGAAGGTGAGGAGAGGTGGCAGGTCCCACAGCCCTGCGGCAGGGGAGGCGAGGTGGGGCCGGGAGTGGGGGTGAGATTGGCATCTGAGCCAGCCAGTCCTCTGGTGACTGGGAACAGGGGTTTGGTGTGATTTGGTCCATGTTGTACCCCTAGCACCTAGAAGAGAGCCTCGTATATAGTGGCTGCTCAATAAATCTTTGTGGAATGGATGAGAGAATGAGATTGAACCCCCATCGTGTGCCCAGAAATGCGGACACAAAAAAATGCTCTGTCTACCATCTCTATCCTGCAGGTGCTTCACCAGCTGACACCCAGGGGCCTCGCCCACAGGTCCACAAGGTGCTGAGCCCTCTGCCTCTGCCTTGTCTCCCTCCCTGCACAGTGATCCAGGCCCAGCCTCCTTCTGGTGTGGGGCTCACAGTCTGTTCCTCCCCACAGAGAGTCTGCCAGCACCTCCCCCAACCCCCCTCCCCGAGTTCTACCAGTGGGTCTGTGGGGTGGGGCTCCGGTTTGTTTTCTCCTGTTTGCCAAGGGAAGTCACAGCCTGTCCTTTGCCTTGTTTATAATTGCTTTGAGGACAGCACCTGCCGCGGCCCCCCACAGTCCCTGAGGGGTGCAGAGTGGCCAGGAGGTGACACACTATACTGTCCACCCCCTGCTGCCTCTTGTCCCCTCCCGGCTCTAGCCAGGTGCACTTTCTGCTGCCCTGCCAGGACGGCGCTGGCTGGCCTTGCTTTGGGGCTAATTGGAGCCATAGAGCTGGGGGCCTTAGAGGGCAGCTGGCGCTGCCCCCATGTTGTCGAGAGGAGGGGCCCGAGGCCCAGGGATTCAGCAGCACAAGGCCTTCAGTGTCAACAGGCATGTACTGAGCACATCAGAGGTACCTGGCACTGGGCTGGCCAAGCAGGGTGGGTGGGAACAAGATCACAGCTTCTCCCGCAAAGCGCCGATGGCCTAGCCAGGGAATCTTAGTAACCAGAGGGCAGAGGGGGCAGAATGCGAGAAGCTAGTGTAGACTAATGTACTGAACAACATAAGCGTGGTGATACCTGCCCTTTGCCCTGAAGAGCATTCTCCTTGGGCCTCTTGCTGGCACAGAGACCTTGACTCAGCGTGGTTTAGGCCCTCAGCCCTTTCCACCCTCTGGGCCCCGGGAAGGGCAATTCTACTGCTCCTGGGCCCTCTCACCTGGGGGTCACCTCTGCAGGTTCCGTTCTGGACAAGTCCCTCCTTCCAGGAGGACTAGAGGCTGCTGGAGGCTTTGAAAGGAGGCTCTGAGCCACCCACCTGCCACTTGGAAGCCCTGGGGCCATGGGGAGAGGTGGTGCTGGATCAGGGCCGACAACTCAGGCCTCTTTGGACCTGCCTGTGACTGAGCCTCCATGCTTGGGCCTGGAACCCGGGGGCAGTGCCTCTGTTCCCCCCACCTCCAGAACCTTCTTTTTTGTTTGTTTGGAGACAGGGTCTCGCTGTGTTGCCCAGGCTGGAGTGCAGTGGCACAGTCATGGCTCACTATAGCCTCAACCTTCTGGGCTCAAGTGATCCTCTTACCTTAGCTTCCCAAGTAGCTGGGACCATAGGCACGTGCCACCACACCTGGCTAATTTAAAAAATATTTTGTAGAGATGCGGTCTCACCATGTTGTCCAGGCTGGTCTCAAACTGCTGGGCTCAAGTGATCCACCCGCCTCAGCCTCCCAAAGTGCTAAGATTACAGGCGTGAGCCACCTCACCTGACCACAAGCCTTTTTCCTCCCCTCCACCCTCCGCCACCCTCTGAGCCTCCATCTAGTTCCACAGCATTTGCAGCCTTGGACTATCTCTCTCCTGCTCTTTGTCTCCCCTTCTCTCCTTCATCTTTATTTCCTTCTCTGCCACCTTCCTTCTTTCGATGTGTTCAAAGGATGACTGGGGACTGCCCCACCAGTACCTTTCTCATAGTGAGCCTCCAAGTCCTGCTGTCAGGGGCCCAGCGGAATGGTCCACAGTAGGGGGAGGTGGCTGCAAAGGTGCCCAGCCTGATGCAACCCCCTACCCATGGCCAGGAAGGGGTGTGTGGTGGCCGGGACATCCAGGGCGGAGTGGCAGGTGAAAGAGACTAGGGTAGCCGGCTCCTGTGGGTTGAGGGGCAGCCAGCAGCCTGAGCCAGCTGGGGGAAGGAACCCTCCCTAGACAGCCCAAGTATTATCACTACTTCAGACCTTTGCCTAACTATAGGTTGTCATCTACTTCTTTGGATCTAATTATAGTGTTTTGCAAAACTAGGTATGGGAAGAAAATACTGTATCTATTTACTTATATCTCACCCTTTTCTTTCTTTTAAAATTGTGAAATATAGCATAGTTGCTTAAAAAGCATAGACATACACATATAATATAGTAAATAATTATAAAAGTGAAACCTTGGCCGGGCGCAGTGGCTCACGCCCGTAATCCCAACACTTTGGGAGGCTGACATGGGCCGATCACGAGGTCGGGGTTTGAGACCAGCCTGGCCAACATGGTGAAACCCCGTCTCTACTAAAAATACAAAAATTAGCCAGGTGTGGTGGCATGAGCCTGTAATTCCAGCTATTTGGGAGGCTGAGGCAGGATAATCACTTGAACCCGGGAGGTGTAGGTTGCAGTGAGCCAAGATCGTATCACTGCACTCCAACCTGGGCGACAGAGCAAGACTCTATCTAAAAAAAAAAAAAAGTGAACCCCTAGGCAACCATCACCCAAGTGAATAAACAACAGAATGTAGCTTGTACACCAAAATCAACTCATGTGCCCTCTACCCCCAGAGGTAACCACTATCCTGACTGTATGATAATCAGCTCCTTGCTTCTTTTATCATGTAACCACCTATGCCTGCATCCCTACGTCGAGTTTAGTTTTGCCTGACTCTGAATTTAATACAGATGGAATGGCACTAGACATCTTCTTTTACATCATGCTTTTCCCACCCAACAGTGTATTTGTGAGAGTCACTCATGTTGTGTGTAACCATAGTCTGTTAATTTTCTTTCTTTTCTTTTTATTATTATTTTTTGAGATGGAGTCTCGCTGTGTTGCCCAGGCTAGAGTGCAGTGGAACGATATTGGCTCACTGCAACCTCCACCTCCCCGGCTCAAGCAATTCTCCTGCCTCAGCTTCCCAAGTAGCTGGGATTACAGGTGCCCGCCAACATGCCCAGCTAATTTTTGTATTTTTAGTAGAGTTGGGGTTCTACCATGCTGGCCAGGCTGGTCTTAAACTCCTGATCTCAGGTCATCCATCCACCTCAGCCTCCCAAAGTGCTGGGATTGCAGGCGTGAGCCACCGGGCCTGGCCTTTAATGTATATTTCAACTTTAGTAAATAGTTTGTTAAGTGGCTGTACTACTTTACTCCTTGCTAGTGGCCCATAGAGTTCCTGTTGTTCCTTAGCCTTACCAACACTTGGTCTTTTAGACAGTTTAATTTCTGCCATGATGGTGAGTGTGTAACATGTCTCATCGTGGTGTATTGCATTTTCATTCTCATTTTTTTTTTTTTTTTTGAGACAGAGTCTTGCTCTGTTGCCCAGGCTGGAGTGCAGTGGTGCTATCTCAGCTCACTGCAAGCTTCGCCTCCCAGGTTCATACCATTCTCCTGCCTCAGCCTCCCGAGTAGCTGGGACTACAGGCGCCCGCCACCACGCCCAGCTAATTTTTTTTGTATTTTTAGTAGAGATGGGGTTTCACCGTGTTAGCCAGGATGGTCTCAATCTCCTGACCTAGTGATCCGCCCACCTCGGCCTCTCAAAGTGCTGGGATTACAGGCGTGAGCCACTGCGCTTGGCTTTCATTCTCATTTTTAAAATATACAATTTTGGGGTATGTTTGCTGACATCTATAATATATTTATGCATCGGGGCATATATGAGCAATTTGTAAGGAAAGAGGCATGTATTGAGGGTGCTCAAAAGTTTTCACTGATAGGAATATATGAGCAAAACAGTTGGAAGATCAGGGTAATATTGAATGCCAGGAAGGGGGTTGGCATGTAGCTTGGGACTTGGAAGGTGATACTGGTCTTGTGGGGAGACCCCCTAAGTGGCAGTGCCTGTTGGGGCTAAGAAGCCTCTTCCCAGAGGGTACTGAACCCACAGAGTACCCACCACCCTTCAGGCCTTCTTGCCTAGCACATCTGGCGGGGGAGGGGGGAGACTGTCAGGCTAGAGCCCTCAGCAGGTGTACCCTTCAATTTGGAATTGGCAGGTGCCCATCTTTTAAGTGCTTCTAGGGCAGTAGTTCTCCACTAGGGGTGATTTTGTCCCCCCAGGGGACATTTGCCAATGTCTGATGATATTGGCCAGGGATACCACTAAACATCTTAAAATGCACAGGACAGCCCCTATAACTAATTATCTGGCCCTGAGTGTCTGGTGTTGAGGTTGAGAAACTCTGATCTAGGAAAAGAGCCAGGAAACAGATTTGCCATACACTTGCTGCATGGCCTCAAGGAAGTCACTTAAGTGATTTGAGCCTCAGCCTCCTTGGAATCTGGAAAATGGGTAGCAAGGGTTGCTGCCCCTCCCCCCCATGGGGCTCTTGTCAGGATGGGGCAGATGGTGAATGTACAGGCATTTTGGGAGGCGTCCCTGCAAAGGGGCCTTGTGGCTGTTGCGTTCCAGTAGAGCCAGGACTTTTCAGTGCTGGACCTTCTTCCTTGATTGTGTTCCCTGTCCATCAAGCTGGAGACATCAGGTGACAGCTGTGAGCCTCAGTTCTGGTTCGTGCTGCTGCAGGGGCTGTGGGGTGCTTCCCCCACAGTCCCTGCGGGCCCCAGCCTTTTGATGAGGGCTGCAGAAATGAGGGGTTCTCTGGGAGCCTTGGGGCCCAGGACAAAAGCATTTCCAACTTTGTCCTCAGCTGGATGGGAGTCCAAGGTTGTGGGGGTGATAAGAGGTATTTATCATGTTCCTTATCTGAGGCCCCATTGCAGGTCTCAGGCAGCAAGGAGTGGGAGCCAGGGGTCCTCCTTGGGGGCTGTGCACACCCAGACCTGACTCCTACTCATCCTTTGTGTCCTTTCAGAATTTGCCAGCCCAGGGAGGCCCAGGGTTGGGCCAGAGTCTGGGTCAGTCCTCCCTGGGCCTCTCTGGCCTCCCTGTTCTGGTCTTGCCTCACATTGCTGGCATCTCCTACCTTCTCCAGGAGCCACAGCCTGCCTCATCTCCCCTCTGCTGTCCCCTTCCTTCCTGAAACTTGCACTCATGAAAGGGCCCAGTAAACTCATCCACCCTGAGATGCAGATGACCAAATAGCTTAACTTTTCTTAACAAAGGGTATTCGCTTATCAAAGATGGGAATCCCTTGGCCACCAGAAAGAAGCACTAAGTGAAATCTCTGCCCAGTCTCTTGGGTAGGCTGTTAGAAAAGTGCTGGGGGGCTGAGGAACCACCGAACTCGCATGTGTAGCAAGAACAGTTTCTACACAAGTGAAAAGTGTGCGGTGGTGTGGATCCTCCCGGAGCTGCCCAAGGCTCTGCTTGGTCTCAGGCTCCGTGTCAAGTTGGGCTGTAGTTTGGCCTCAACCTGGGTGTCTGGAGGCCCCGGGAAGGCCCAGGGCCAAGGCTGCAAGTGTATGGCCAGTCAGGAAGATGGTGAGCCGTGGGACTTCTGGCTAGAAAGACACATGTCTCTAGGAAGCGGGGCGGGGGTTAGGGTTAGGCCCACCCTGGACCGGTTGGGATTGGGACTCTGGCGAAATTCTTGCTGCTCTGTGTCTCTCCATCTTGGTGCCTAGGGCCCTTCGAGGCCAGGCTGGGGTCGGGGCGGCTGTGAGAGGAGCTCTGTGGGCGCGTGGAGCCGGTCGGGTGAGATTGGAGCAGTCTGTGTTGGGTAGGCTGCGGTGTGTGAGAGGCTGTCGGGGCGCAGTTCCCTCTGTGCTGTGAGTAATCCTCGGCCACATTTGCAGCTCCCAGGGGATTGTGCAACTTCCTCTGGGGTGAGGTGCAGGGGGCTGGGTGAGAAACAGCAGCCGCCGGGGAAATGAGGAAACTGGGCCCGACCTTGGGGCTGGGGAGCGGCCCTGGGCTCCGGCCCCTGGAGGAGCTGAGCATTCCAGGGGCCTCCTTCCAGGGCGCTGCCCTCTCGAAGATATGAAAGCACACACGTGCATGTGTGTGAGCATGTGTGCATGTATGTGTGTGCGTGTGTGAGCATGTGTGTGTGCATGTGTGTGAGCCTGTGTGCATGTGAGTGTATGCATGTGTGTGAGCATGTGTGTGCATGTGTGTATGTGAGCCTGTGTGCGTATGAGTGTGTGCATGTGTGTGAGCATGTGTGTGTGCATGTGTGTGTGCCTGTGTGCGCCTGTGTGCATGTGAGCATATGTGTGAGTGTGTGCATGTGTGTGAGCATGTGTGTGAGTGTGTGCATGTGTGTGAGCGTGTGTGAGCATGTGTGTGAGCCTGTGTGCATGTGTGTGAGCCTGTGTGCATGTGTGTGTGCATATGTGTGTGTGCATGTGTGTGAGCCTGTATGCGTGTGTGTGTGCATGCATGTGTGTGAGCCTGTGTGCATGTGTGTGTGTGTGCATGTGTGTGGTGTCTTTGGGGAGGTGGGCGGGTAGGGATGAGGCCCCTCAGGCTGCCCTGGCATTGGGATGTCTTTGGGGAGGGGTGGGGGTCTCTGAGCATGGCCAAGGCTGGGGTAGGGGAAAGAATGGGGAGGCAGGTGGCCAAGCTTGGGAGTGCGGGATGGACAGCATGGGAAATCAGGAGTCAGCCAGAGTTGTGCCTCGGTTTCCTCATCTCTCCGGGCTTGTTTCGAGGGTCTAGTGAGAAGGTCATGGGCAGGATGTGCTTAGCATGTCACCGGCCAGGCCACAGTGAATGCCCATTTACATTAGGGGCTAGGAGCATATGCTCTACATCCACCTGCTTGAATCCTGGCCCTGCCGTTTTGCAGTTTCGTGATGCTGGCAAGTTACTTGCCCTCCTGTGCTTCCTCATCTGTAAAATGGAGATGACAGTTATAGTGCCCAGCTTGTGAGTTCTGAAGAGTAAAAGACTTCACTCACGTGAAGTGCTCAGAATAGAGCCTGCCACCCACTAAGCGCCTGCACAGGTTAACATTTCACCAGGACATAGCATGTTTGTGTGCAGATGGCAAAAAGCTGCCCAGGGCTCCTGACGATCATTTTTGATGGTGGAAGTTTGAGCTGGAACTGAGAATGACAGTAAGAGCTCATGTTTACCTGGCCTTATTCCATGTCAGGTACTGTGCCCAGTGCTTCACCTGTGCCAGCCCCTTCACCCTCACAGTCACCCCATGAGGGGGATGCTGCCATCATTCCCATTTTGCAGATGGGGACATGGAGGCACAGAGGCTAGAGTGACTTGCTCCAGGGCAGTGACATCAGTGAGGGAGAATGGCAGAATGGTCCACTCAGCCCACAGGTGGGCCCCTCACCCATATCCCTGCCCCTTTTCTGGGTTCCAATAGAAGTTTGGGGGAGGAGGAGGATGGAGGGTCTGCTGGGAGGGGTGTGAGGGCTGGCCTTGCAGCCTGTGGGCTCTGGCCAGGGAGCCCTCTCTTTCCTCTGTGCCATCTCCAATTAAGTAATCAAAGTAACCCACAGCTATAAAGAGTTAAATTAATATAGGGAATGGAACCAGGTGCAGTGGCTCACGCCTGTAATCCCAATACTTTGGGAGGCTGAGTTGGCCGGATCCTCTGAGGTCAGGAGTTCTAGACCAGCCTGGCCAACACGGTGAAACCCTATCTCTACTAAAATACAAAAAAATTAGCTGGGTGTGGTGGCGCACGCCTGTAATCCCAGCTTCTTGGAAGGCTGAGGCGGGAGAACTGCTTGAACCCAGGAGGCGGAGGTTGCAATGAGCCTAGATTGCACCACTGCACTCCTGCCTGGGCAATGGAGGGAGACTCTGCCTCAAAAAAAAAAAAAAAAAAAAAAAAAGTAATAATAATATAGGGAATGGCTTAGTAGTAGTTGGAGTTGGAAGAGACTTCCTGGGAGAGTGAGCTCCCTGCCAGTGTGTAGTCTTGAGAGAGCAGTTGAAGCCCACTCCCTTTTGGGCATGCGGGTGCGGTGGTTCTGAATATTGCTTCAGATTCACACAGGCCTGGTTTTCAGCTCTGTCTGAGTCACTGTGTGGCCTCAAGCCTCAGTTTCGCCACATTTAAAATGGGGGTGATAGCAGTTCCTATCTCCTAGGGTGATGGTGAGGATGAAATGAGACATCATAGTAACATGCTTAGCACAGGTCTGGCCTGGAGTAAGTGTCTGATCGATGGATGCCATTATTAGGTACTTGTTGTAGAGAGGGCCACATGCCAGGCAGGGAGTTGGGCTGCACAGATATTTTTGGAGGGAGGTTTTTTGAATTGTGAATTAGGGCCACTAATTGGACCCTAATGCAGCCATGAAATCAGTATTAGTGGGTCTCCATGAATATATTTTTTTAATGAGAAAGAAGAGCTAGAAAATATTCACGTGTATTGCTCAGTATCAGTAAGCATTGTTGTGTAGAACACGTTTCGTGTGTGTGTGTGTGTGTGTATGTGTGCCTAGTGTCAAATAAAGTATATTTTTCTGCGAGTCATGGTCCAAAACTTTGGTGCCACCGCATGAGAGATTCTGTCCCTCCTGTGCCATGTTTATAGAGCACCTACTGAGTATAAGACGCAGCAGCAGTACTATGGCCAGGGTGCCTCAGCAAACCTCATGGTCTGACTGGAGAATCAGGGCCCAGTTCTTAGCAAGGTGGCTACCAAGCCTGTGGGTCAGCAGAGGAGTGGTAAGAGAGGGATTCCTGGGCGGTGACCCTGTGTCAGGTGGGGACGATGAGAGGAGGTGGGGTGAATGGTTGGCCTGGGTCCTGGGGGCTGGGGGTTGGAGAGCTACCTGGAAAGGTGGGAGGCTGCCGTCAGTGGAAGGCTGCAGGGCCAGGCCTGGCAGGAGCTGCTCTCTGGAGCAGGGGGTTGGGGGGAGGTTGTCTGGGGGCTCAGGATTATTCAAGAGCATTACATTTATTGTGCACTTTATATCTACGATCATTACATTGTAATATATGATGGAATAATTATACATGGGTGAGGGATGTGCCAGTCTCCCTGGCTGGGGTGGGGTGGGGTAGAGAAGGACTTGGCCTTACTGATGCCCCCTCCCCCAGCTTGCAGGATCTATAGTCACTATGGGTGAGACCCATGTGGGCCTGACCTGCAACCTGGCTCTCAGCTTGAGCCCTGTCCAGAAGCCAGAAGACTTCCCACTATTTAGATCCCTGCCCTGGCAAGTGCTTGGCCTAGTCAGGGCCTCAGTTTCTCCATCTGTAAAGGAGGCACACTGTCCTGAGCAGCCAGCCTCCTGGGTGGCAATGCCCATCTTGTGACCTATTGTGGATGAACCAGCTGCAGGAAGTATGGAGAGCTCTGGGTGGGTTACGATTGTTGTCTTTAAGGCTGGGAGAATTGGGGAAAGTCATGAGGACATCAGCTGCCTGTCTGGAGAGCCCCTGGCCTCCCTACTCTGTGACCTAGGGCAGTGGGAGGAGAAGCCTGTGACCCATGGCAGGCTGGGGATATCCCCAGCTTTGAGTGCAGGCAGCCCAGTAGGGGCCTCAGAGGACGAGACTCAGCTCTGGCCTGATCTGGGAACCCCCAACCTCTAAAGCTCCACTCATCCTTGAGTACCCTAGGAGTCCCAGCTTGAGGGACTCTGGTGGCAGGTGGAGAGGCAGTAACCCAGGACTGACTGGCAGGGGCCAGTTTCCAGGAGGCTGTGGGTGGCTTCCAACCCACTGAGCACAGAGCCCAGAGGCTCAGGCATGAGCTCCCGCAGTAGAATGTGGTGTTTAATGACAGGTCAGATATATTGGCACTCCTGTGTGCCAGCGCTGTGCTAAGCACTTTTATATATTTGCAACCTTTATACAGTAATCAAATGCAGGTCTTTTTATTATCCCGTTTTACAGATGAGGAAACTGGGGCCCAGAGAGGTTAAATCTCTCTCCCAAGGTTACCTAGCTAGTAAGTGAGAGAGCTGGCCTGAGGGCCTGAGTTCTGGATTCAGGATACCAGAGTTCAAATCTGGGTAGTGCCGCTTTCTAGCTGTGGGTCCTCAAACAGTGACTGAATCTCTCTGACCATTGATTTCTTCCTCTGTGCCTTCCTCAAAGGGTTGTTGTGAGAGCTGTGTGAGGTAATGACTGAGAAGTATGTAGTACACAATAAGGGCTGAATAAATGGGACCTGCTTCATGACCTCTCCTGCATGCCAGTAACTGCCGTGTGACCCTGGGCCGGGTGTCTGGCCTTCTAGGTCTCAGTCTCCTCAGTTGTGTGACACAGGGTACTGACCCCTTCCTTGATCCTCTCAATAGCGTTGTTGAGGATGTTGGTGGGTCCTGAAGGAGACCTTCAGTGAAATAGAAGTGCTAGACCAGTGGTCCCCAACCTTTCTGGCACCAGGGACTGGTTTCATGGAAGATGGTTTTTCCACGGATGGACAGCAGGGGAGGGTTTCAGGATGATTCGAGAGCATTACGTTTATTGTGCACTTTATTTCTATTATTATTACATTGTAATATATGATGAAATAATTATACAACTCACCATAATGTAGAATCAGTGGGAGCCCTGAACTTGTTTTCCTGCCTCTAGACGGTCCCATCTGGGGGTGACAGGAGACAGTGACAGGTCATCAGACATTAGATTCTCCTAAGGAGCATGCAACCTAGATCCCTCATATGCACAGTGCACAACAGGGTTTGCACTGCTATGAGAATCCAGTGCCACCGCTGATCTGACAGGAGGTGGAGCTCAAGTGGTAATGTGAGTGATGGGGAGTGGCTGCAAATACAGATGAAACTTCGCTCACCTGCCTGCCTGCCCGCCACTCACCTCCTGCTGTGTGGTCTGGTTCCTAACAGGCCGTGGATTAGTATGGGTCTGTGGCCTGGGGATTGGGGACCCCTGTGCTCCAGAGCTCTCAGGAATTCTTTAGGGTTTGCAGCTAACCGCAGGTCCCGACGGATTGTGTCTGGGCCTGCTTCAGGCTTTCATGTTTCCTGTTGGCCCCTGCAGGCATTTCAGTTGGTGGCTCCACATCTATTCCAGGGTTTCCCAAGATGTTTTCTGTGGAAAGGTTTAGAGGTCAAGCAGGCACAGGAGACTGTAAGTCAAAGGGAAAAAAAAAAGAAAAATAGGGGTTGGGGGAAGGGAGAGATGCTAGTCAATGGGTACAAAACCTCAATTAAACAGGGGGACTAAGTTTTTTTCCTTGAGATGTATTGTGCGGCATGGTGAATACAGTAAGTAATAATGTATTGTGTATTTCAAAATCATTTAAGAGTTAATTTTAAATGTTCTTGGCTGGGTGTGGTGGCTCATGCTTATAATACCAACACTTTGGGAGACCGAGGCGGGAGGCTTGCTTGAGCCCAGGAGTTCGAGACCAGCCTGGGCAACATGGTGAAACCCGTTTCTACAAACAAAAAAATACAAAAATGAGCCGGATGTGATGATGCATGCTTGTAGTTCCAGCTATGGGAGAGGCTGAGGTGGGAGGATCAATTGAACCTGGGAGGTTGAAGCTGCAGTGAGCTGTGATCATGCCATTGCACTCTAGCCTGGGTGACATAGCGAGACCCTGTCTCCAAAAAAACCACACACACACACAAACAAAAAACCCAAAACAAAAATTCAAATGTTCTTACCACCCAAAATGACAAGAATTTGAGGTGATGTCTATGTTAATTAACTTGATTTAATTATTCCACATGGTGCACATAAATCATAGCATCACCTTGTACTCCATAAATATATGCAACTACACAAAACCCCAAATGGGTTTCTTTGCTGTAGGACTTGTCAGAACCTTTGATATGCTAATTTTTGTTGTACATCTCCAATATGTGGTCATGGTATACTCTAGGGTATCTCAAAGGCCTGGTGTTTAAAGCCCCATTTTCCAGATAGAGAAACTAAGACCTGGAATGAAACTTAGGAAGGGATTTTCCCAGGTTATGCAGTTACCTGTAACAGAGTTAGGGCCAGACTCCTTGCTCCTGACTCCGTGGCCAGTGCTCTGCCCAGGACACCTCTTCCTCTTCCTTCTTCCTTTGTCCTCAGAGAAGTGTTGTGTGTGCTGCTGCTGCTTTCCTGAGGGCTCCTTACCTTTTTCTGACCCCCTCCCGCTGGCTTCCAGCATTAGAGGGTGTCTGTTTCCTTCTAGGCATTGCTCTGAGATGGAGCTATGCCTAGTTTATGGCTGCTGGGAGATCCTTCCCAGACTAATAGATGGCAATAAGGCTTCATCCCAGCTGCAGGGCCCCTAGCAAGTTAGTTCCATTTCCTGAGCCGCATTCTCCTCAATTGTATAATGAAGCTCATTGTCTTGTCTGTCTTCTGGAGTTTTTGAGAAGTTCAGCTCTGATATGAACGGGCTCTGTAATTTTCAATTCATATGCAGATATGGGATCCATGAGTCTGACAGTTTTTATAATTTCTGGAGGCAAAGAGGACATGGGAAAAGGAGGCCCTGGCTGTGGGAGCTAGCATGGTTGGGCCCTAAAGTTCTGATCCCTTCCCCTGGCCACAGTTGGTGTCTGCCCTTCAGTGTACTGCTGCCCCTCTCTGCTCTCAGTTCCCCTGAACATGTCTGAAGTGGGCCAGTCTAGCTGACTCGAGGGACCCATGTCACAGGTGAGATGTGAAATGAAGCACGAACTTCAAGCTGGGGGCCCTGTTTTCCTGGTTTCCTGCTGGGAGTTGGTGTTAGAGTGGGGAAACAACTCAAGTGACTTGGCGCCTCAGGGCAGCTGTGCCTGGAGCAGGGAGTTCCCACCAGCTTCTGCCCAGCCCTTTGATGCCCCTGCCCTTCATGGGGGGTGACCGGTCACCTGGTTTGTGATGTAGGGTGCATGCGGGCATGCCAGTGCCTCCATCAACACAGCAGTCAGCATCGAAATGCTCCAGGTCCTCTGCTGGCTGTGGGGGACTCCGAGTGATGGGCCAGGGGGTAGGCCAGGCCGGGTTGGGAGGTGGGAGGAGGTGGTGGCTCCCTGGCAGACAGTGTCCTCTCCTGAAGGGCTGTTTGCCCAAGTTATTCTTAGCACAGACTCATTATAGAGTCTATTTTTAGCCCTGTTTCTAAGTGTTGCCAACATCTGGTGCAGCCAGCACTGAAGGGGGTGGGGGTGGCAGGGGTTACTCCTTTGGACATTTCTGGGGACTGGAGCCTCTGGCAGGAGAGTAAGGACAGAGTCTTCTACTTCCTGCACCTGCCACAGCTTGAAGCTGAGCATGCAGTAAGTGTCCTATTCATGCTTGTGCGTTGATTGCTCTCCCAGGATCTCATCCTTCCAGCTCTAGCTCCTGTGAGTGGGTGGGAGCGGGGGTGGTGGTACCACAGCTGGAGAGGATGAGCTGAAGGTGCTCCTCAGATAGGCTTTCCACATCCACCCCTCAGGGGTCCAGTTGGCCTCTGACCCCTGCAGAGAGGCCTCACAGGAGGGAGGCAAGCCCCCAACCGAGGGTGCTTGTGACAGCTACCACTGAAGGAGGAGCCAGCAGACATTATCGGGAGGGGATGTAGCACTGGGGTGAGACTGCCTGGGATTGAATCCTAGCTGTGTAAACTTGGGCAACTCATCAACCTCTGTATGCCTCAGTTTCCTCCTCTGTGAGATGGAGATGGGAGTGTAGTGTTGTGGGTTTAAGTAAGATAATACTGTATGAACTGCCTAAGTGGAAAGTGCTGTTTAACAGAGAGGTGGTGGTATTAGTAGCAATGGTAGTGCTATATTACTGAGAAGCTCTGTATGTGACATCCTGTTGGGGTGAGTTGGGTAGGAGACTTAGCGCTTTTCTTTGAGTGAGATGAGGCTTGCAGTGGGGCTCAGAGGAAGTGGTTATAGCCTGGCATCATGACAGTGGGGATGTCTGCAAGGCTGCAGTGGGGGTCAAGAGCTGTGTGTTGGGTTGGAATCTGGGCTTTGCCACTCACAGGTTGGGTGACCTTGGATGAATCAGTTAATCTTTCTGAACGCCCATTTCTTTATGTACAAGAAAGAGATGATAATACCTGGGCCATAGGCATGATGTACGTGGAGCATTTTGCCCTGTACTGGGAGCATGGGAGGACCTGAATCCGTGATACTTTTTTTTTTTTTTTTTTGCCTTAATTGAGACAGAGTCTCACTCTGTCACCCAGGCTGGAGTGCAGAGGCATGATCTCGGCTCACCGCAACCTCCACCTCCTGGGTTCAAGTGATTCTCCTGCCTCAGCCTCCCGAGTAGCTGGCATTACAGGCATGCACCACCACACCTGGCTAATTTTTGTATTTTTAGTAGAGATGGGATTTCACCTTGTTGGTCAAGCTGGTCTCAAACTGCTGACCTCAGGTGATCCGCCCACCTCAGCCTCCCAAAGTGCTGGGATGACAGGCGTGAACCACTGCGCCTGGTCCATGAGAATTTTTTGGGAGTGGAGGTGTTGCTGTGTCCCTTTCCCATGTGCAGGATGGGGTCCTGTTGTCTTGAGAGTCGGGAACAGCTTGGCCTGGAAGTCAGGAGGGCCAGGGCTGTGGTCCTAGCTCTCCCTGAGCTGTGTGGTCCTCACACACTCCCTGCTTCCTCCAGGCTTCCGCAATGTGGAGAGGTCAGAGAAAACTGGTTTTCAGATTCTTCCTCACAATCCCAGAAGGTGCCTTGTATACTCTCTGGGAGCGTGGGGGAGGCCCTGGTTGGAGGCCAGGTGGGGTGATCCTCCCCACTCCCCATGCTGCTCTCCTGCTCCTCATACTGACTCCAGGTGCTCCATGGAGCTGCTTCATCCTCATGTTTTACATATGAAGGGTCCAGGCCGACTTTGTCTGAAAATGGGAGTTCTGCTGCTAAAATCAACCTGGGACTTTCTGGTAGGTGACTCCCAGGCTCCTTGTCGTCTGGCGTTTTGTGCCCTCTGACTTGGCATGGACTCCCAACCTGTACATCAGGGTCTAGAGTGCTGTGCTCACTGGATTCCCTGAGGGCTGGAGTCCCTCAGGGTGTGGAGCACAGAGGAGGCTGCCTCCAGGGCCTCTCTGGGGCTGGGCTGGGTAGAGCTTCCGGCGCTGCCCCAGTGTCCCTGCACCCTCAGGATGGGGGTCCCCTGAAACGACAGTCCATCTCAGAAGCAGTCTCTCACAGGAGGGAGGGGTGATATGGGCAGAAAGGCCCTGCCACAGTGCTGGCATGTAGTAAGTGCTCAAGAAATATTTGAAATGAATGAATGAAATGGTACCAGCAAGGCCGCACCTCTGATGTAGTGGTGAAACTTCCCCTGCCTCCCTTTTCTTCCTTCTCACCCCTGCTCCCTCTTCCCCATCCTCTGCTTTGTCTGACCAGCCTTAAGCTACCCAAGCCTGGGTTCCAGATTCAGCCTTATTCATAAGTTAGAACAAAGACGCTTCCCCAGTGTAAGTTACAGTTTGTTCATCTGGAAAATAAGCACAATATGCTCAGGTTCTGAAGGCCCTTTGGTTCTCACCGTCTCTTTGCTCAGGGCATGGGGGTGATTTCTCAGGGTAGGGGTGGTAGAAGCACATGCATATGCACACACGCGCACGCACACGCACACACGCGTGTGCACGCACACGCACACGCGCACACGCCCACGCACACGCACGCACACACACGCGCACGCACACGCACGCACACACACGCACACACACGCACACGCGCACGCGCACGCACACACGCACACGCACACACACGCACGCGCACACGCGCACGCACACACACGCACACACACGCACACACACACACGCACACGCGCACACACATGCACACACACACGCACACACACACGCACGCACACACGCACATGCACACGCGCACACGCACACACACACAGATCTCAGTGCAGTGGTCTTGGCTGGGAAAGGTCCTTGCCTTCTGACCAGGAAGGAGCCCTCGGAGCTGAGGTGCTCCCAGACTCAGCACTGTTTGGGGCCTACAGGATGTGGTGTGGCCCGCTCTAGCTCAGGCTGGGGGGTTCCTGTGGGTGTTAGGGGATGGGTGGCCATTCAACTGTGTCCACTGGGCTGGGCCGTCACTGTGACTTTGTGTATGACCTTCAGGGAGTGAAGGGGCGTGCATCAGGGCGCCTATCTGTGTCGTTCTGACTGGTCGTGAGGGAGGGTGCCATATGTCTAGCCAGACAGGGAGCAGGGCCAGTTAGCTCCTGTTCCTGGGTGCCTCCTGGCTCTGGGGACAATAGAAAGTGATTCATGCAAAGGGGCCCTCCCTGTTTTGGCCACAACCTGAGGAGTAAGGTGGCCTGGCTGTCTGCCTTTCCCTGCTGCCCACCAGGTGCCCGAGTTCTCCCCTCCCTCCTTGCCTCAGACCCCGTTTCTCCCTGGGGGTAGGTGGCTGCCCTTCCCCGCAGCCTGACACCCTCTCAGAAACAAACAGAGGAGTGGGCTGCCCATGCCTATAGCTATAAGAGTGAGTCAGTGTAGGGACCGGAGGGCATCAAGTCCCTCTGCTTCCTGCAGCCAGGCGATCCCTGCACCAGAGGAAGTGGTCCGATGAGGCCTGGGCTGGGACGCTATGGTCAGCACTGATACCAGCTGAGTGGCTTTCCAGCTTAAGAAGACCTGCCAGGGATGGGAGAGGACAAGCTCCACCTGCCCACCACTCGCCTTGCCATCCTGGCTACAGCCGGCTGGTGACTCATTCCCCTGGGGAGTGAACCAGCTCCTCTCCTGGGGTACCCCAGCACCCTGGTGCAGGCTGGGTGGCCAGGAGTCCTGGGTGCTTCAGAAAACCTGTGCTGAGCCCAGGGCCCTGGTAAGCTGGGGAGGGAGGACTGAGGCCCTCTGTATGGGGTGGGGGTCGCAGCCAGACTTCTCTTGCTCCTTTTCCTGGCCCCCGCAGACTTCACCCTCCCTCTGGCCACAGAGGAGGCTGCAACCCCAGATTACGTAATGGGTCCAAAATGCCTGGCAAGCAAGCAGCCCAGCCAGTGGCTAGACGCAGGAGTCCCCATTCCCCAGTACCTGCCACCAGGGCAAGTTCCCATTCCCTTCCTGGGCTGGGTGGGAGAGTGGGTGGTGCTCGCTCACCCCTGGAAAGAGCTGTGCTGCCTGGGAGGGGGTGGGGAGGCTTTCTCCAGAGACATGAATTCTTGGCCTGACCCCAGATGCCAGCCTGCCCAGCTCCACTCCAGAGTAACGCTGGGTGCACACACAGCCCCATTGTGTGCCTGGGCCCCGTGCCCGCCCAGGGCCTGGCACCGGCTCTATCAACAGCAGTGGCTCCGTCAGCTCCTCAGCAGCCCCTGCCAGCGCTTGAGCCCTTGGGCCCCTGGTGAGGAGGAAGAGGGAGGACTAGTGATTAAGGGTATGAGTCCTGGGTGGGGTACCAGGACCTTTTTGGATACTATCAACTATGAGAGACAAGAGCAGGGAGACTTAGCCCCGTTCCCCGAGGAGGAAACTGAGGCCCTGAGATGCTTCAGTAACTTGTCCAAGGCCTCATGGCTAGTGAAAGGCAGAGCTGGGGTTGGAGCCCAGAGCTGTAGCTGAGCCCCTTACTGTGCTCATCACCCAATCCCAGACCAGGACTCAGGAGAAGGCATGGTGCCCTCTTTCCACAGCCCCACCTTGGGGAGCCTCTTTCTGGAAAATACATGTCCCCAGGGTGGAAGAGGACCCTGCGACTGTAGGATTTGGAGTCCTGTGTGCTTGTGAGAAGCATGGGGGTTCATTTTCAAGGATGGTGCTGGTGGCCACACAGGCAGAGCAGGTTTCCAGAGCTGGAGGACAGGCTCTGTGCCTCAGTTTCCCTGCTCTACCCACACTGTACATCCACTGTGCCTTCTGGGAGGGGATAGGAATATTGAGGTGAGGTGTGGCCAGGGCTGGGGACTAGACCCCCACACCTGAGCTCTACAGGCTGGTGTGAAGCCCCCTTCACCAACCCAGAACCCCACTCAATGCCTCTTGATGCTTCTGTTCTAAGTTGGGTCTGAGTCGCCCACCTCCTCAGCTTTCCCAGCCTGAAGAGGCCTCTGAGCTGGGTGAGCCTGCCAAGGGGGTAGCCCAGCTCAGTGCCATGAAGGCCCTGCCTCTACCACAGGCCCATGTTCCTCCACCCCCCTGCCAAGGTGAGGGTGCCCAGACGTGACCCTTTTGGGGCCTGCCCTGTGTTTTACTTTCCAGGCTAGGCTTATTCACTCCGAGAGGCTTGATCCCCCTGGGGCTGGGGGGAGCTGAAGGGCTCCTCTGTTTTCCAATAGCCCACCCTTTTGCTCCCCTGTCTGTCCTGGGCATGAAGCCTGGGCTCCCTCCTTCTACGCCACCTCGGCCCTCTTAGCAAGGGACAGGGAATTCTGCAGTGACTGCAGGATTGTGAAATGCCAGGGCTGGACCTTGGGGACAGGCGGGGAAAGAGTGATGCTGGAAGGGGACACTGAGACCATGTCCCTTCATACCCCACATGGGAGGTCTGTCTCCTTCATTCTGCTGGCGCTCATTTTCCTGCATGTATACCATTCCCACCCACCAGTCAGCATACCTTCACCCAAGGCCACAGCGGTGGGGACGTTGAGCCCAGAGGACCATGTCCGAGTGTCCTCTACCTGGAGCCTGTGTGGGAGAGGAGGAAACCAAGGGACAGCCCTCAAGGAGTTCACACTACAGCTGAGAAAACCAGACAGGCGACTTCTTTGTAGCTGTTTCTCATTTGTAAAATGAGTACAGTAGTATTTCCTACTTCCTAGTGTCATTGGGAAGGCCAAATGAGTTAATACGTGATAAAGCTGAGGGCCTGGCACCGGCTCTATCATGACTTTAGAAGCCACCCTTGATAGACGGTTTTACAACTCAATACAAGTTTTAGTAGTATCCATAGTGGTGGAAGAAATACAATATATGATATCAGATAATGATGTTTTTTCCAAGCTGGATTATAAGAACCATAGGGCAGGGACTGTCTTATTCATCCTTGTATTCCTGTGTCAGACACAGAACCAGGCTTGGAACAGGGTAAGTAATTGTTCCCAAATGGTGATCAGAGGTGGGTGAAGTCAGGGTGTGCTGCCTGGAGGAGGAGGAGACCCTGGAGCAGGGCTTCCAGAGAGAAGTTGGATAATCTGTGGGAGAGGAACTGGGGGAGGGTCTGGGGGCCCAAATTGGGTGGGGGTGAGAAAGCAAGGAGGTCCCCTTGGCTGCACCCAGTGCTTGTTTAAGGAGAGGGATCCTGCATGCTTTGGAGGCCCAACTAGAGCGCTTGGACTTTATCTGGTGGGTAGTGGAGAGCAATTGGGGGTGATGGAGCAGGAAAACGATCTTTCTATGTTGCTCAGTCAATTTAACTTTTTTTTTTTTTTTTTTTTTTTTTGCGACGGAGTCTTGCTGTCTCCCAGGCTGGAGTGCAGTGGCGCGATTTCGGCTCACTGCAAGCTCCACCTTCCGAGTTCACGCCATTCTCCTGCCTCAGCCTCCCAAGTAGCTGGGACTACAGGCACCCGCCACCGCACCCGGCTAATTTTTTTTGTATTTTTTAGTAGAGATAGGGTTTCACTATGTTAGCCAGGATGGTCTCGATCTCGTGACCTCGTGATCCGCCCACCTCAGCCTCCCAAAGTACGGGGATTACAGGCGTGAGCCACCACGCCCGGCCTATTTCATTTTGTTTTTGCTCCCTTGTTCTCTGAGGACTATTTTCTTTCTTCATGTCTCCGAAGACAATAAATCCTCTCTGCTTTTCAGTCTCTTCTTTCTGATCCCTAGTCACCCCTGTCCCAAATCGCTGTGTTCTGTTCTTGGCTTCTTCTCCTTGGCCATCCTGGCCTGTTCTCCCTGCTGTGCTTTCACCTGGCTTCCCCTTCCTTTACCTGATCCCTGACCCACCTTCTCTGGAATAGGAGTTGGGTGGAGTTCGACTTGCTGAGAGATGGGTACTGGCATGGCGTGACCACATGGTGGGAGCTGGCATGAAGGCACCTGAGCCAGGAGGATATCTTCTATTCTGACGTAACCGTATACATCCTTCAGGGAATGACCCTACCCCAGTTATGTGGCTAAGGCCCATTAGAAGGATCTTACTTTATATTTGTCAACCTGTTTAATGAAAATGTAGATTTCCAAAATAGATAAATTAGGAAGTGATGGGATCTTGTTTTCTTGTTTATAAATTTAGTGGAAAGATCAGCACTTTGGGAGGCCAAGGCAGGAGAATTGCTTGAGGCCAGGAGTTCAAGACTAGCCTGGGCAACATAATGAGACCCCCATCTCTACAAAAATTAAAAACAATTAGTGGGGTGTATGGTCACACACCTGTGGTCTCAGCTACTTGGGAGGCTGAGGTGGGAGGATTGTTTGAGCCTGGGAAGGTGAAGCGGCAGTGAGATGTGATTGCACCACTGCACTCCAGCCTGGATGACAGTGAGACCCTGTCTCAAAAATAAAAATAAAAAATAAATTTAGTGGAAAGGAATATTGAACCAGATGAGAACAATGCAGACAACTAGTGCCTTTTTCATCTTCTTTTAAACATCCATCCATTCATGCATACATCTATCCATTATATCCACCTTTTTATTCATTATATCCATCCATCCATTCATCTACCCATTATTATATCCCCCTTTTCATCTGTCCACCCATCCATTTATGCATGCATCCATTATATCCATCCATCCATCCATCCATCCATCCATCCATCCACCCACCATTATATCTATCTTTTCATGCGTCCACCCATCCATTTATGCATGCATCCATTATATTCATCCATCCATTACATACGTGCATTCATCAAATATTTATTGAGCACCTATCCTGTGCCAGGTACTACATTAGATACTTTACGTTTAATCTTTACAGAAATTCTCCAGGATGGATATTGTCCTCATTTTACACATGAGGATACTGAGACCCTGGGAAGTTAAGTAAGTTGATGAAGGTCACACAGCTAGAAAGTGACAGATCTGGGATTCAGCTCAACTAGGTTCAAAGCACACTCTCTTAGCATTTAATCAAATGGCCTCTCTTGGTGTCACCAGTGCCTAGTTCTAAGTGTGGAACATAACAGCCGTGTTATCGAATGAACGGGCATGCCAAGGTTCTGGAATGCTGGATCTCTATAACTCTATCCTAGGAACAGCCTAGGGGCAGAAGGCAATGCTGGGCTTCTAGTCCTGTTGGCATTTGCTACCGGCAACCTAATGTTGCCGTCACTACCCCCGGTATGGAGGTTTCTTCTCCACGCAACTTGCAACTCTGGCAAGTCCTGTTTTCTTCTCTCCACCTTCCCAGCTCTCCCTTTGCGGACCGGGTCTTACCTTCTGCCAAGTGGGGAAGTTCCAAGTACACATTTGACCATTGCATCCAGCTTGACCAGTCTCCCCAGTGACTGAGTCTTACACGCCTGCCTCTCTCCTTCCCTGCAGGGTGGGCCAGCTTGCATTACTCTGACCCTTTTATTGGCCCTTATTTCTAAGTTTCAGAGCTAGCTGTTCAATGTCAGGTCATAACTGCCTCCTCGGGGCCCATTGGCTGAGGCAAGGATGTGAGTGCAGTTTATTTGGGAGGCTCCCCCAGGGAGCACCAGTGGTAGAGTAGGACTCGTGAGACAGGAAGGGAAGGAAGCTGATAAAATGTGTGCAAAGGAGCAAGGTGACTGGGCACCTGAGGCTCACTGCCATTGGAGGCCTCTGCAGAATATGCTTTAGAGTTCCCCAGTCAAGTGATAGGGGTCTTTGACTAAGGGGTGGTGGGGAAGGGAGGGTGCTAACTTCATTGGCTCAGGCACCAATTCAGGTGCTGGCACCCGGAAGTTCTAAGGTGGGCACTTTTGACATCGTGAGGGCCCAGAGCATGTGGCTAAGCCCTGATAGCTTTTGCCAGCTCACCAAGTCCAGTCCTAGGGGTCTGCCAAGCCCTCTTCCCACATCTCCCTTTTTATATCCAAGAGGCTTCCCGAGGCATACTCTTCCCCAGTTGCCGGTTCCACGCTCACTGTGTTTCACAGATACTTAAGGAGCATCTACAAGGTGCCATGGACAAAAAGAGGAAGCTGTCAGGATGCCTCCAGGTGTTCACAGCAGAGGAAAGTGACCTGTGTGACTGAGACGCCTGCCATGTGCCAGACACTGGCTCGCCCTTCCCAGGCCTTGTGCAAGGCCAGCAACGCTCCCGTGTCATGGCATCCTCTCCTAGAGGAGGTACAGACGTGCTGGGCACCACAGAGCCTAGAGCCATCTTCCACTTCCCTCCCAACTCTAGCATCCTGAGACTGTGATTGTAGTGGTTTTTCGGACTTCCTTTTCCTTTCTCTCACTGCCCCTGCCTCTTCCCCTAGCCCCATGGCTGCCACGTGGCTGCCTTTTAGTCAGCCGGGAACTCAGCCTCTTAGTAACCTCCCTCTGTGTCTCTGTCAAGAACAGAATGCAATTCAGGGACATTTTGGTGGGGGACTCATTCAGTGCAGTGGCATACCTGTTTGCCCTGGCACAGGCTCTGTCATGCCTACTTCCTGGAGAGGAGCCTTCTCTCCCTGGGCTCCACCTGTTCCCATCCCCAGATCTCCCAGCTTCAGGCTACACATCTCACACCCTACAGGGCTGAGGGAATGGGAAGAATTAAAAGAGGGAAGTGGCGTGTAGGTAAGACCTTCTGGGGTGGGGGCTAGGGGAAGGGAAGGAGATGGGGATGGGGTAGGGGCTGGGCCTGGCGGTGTTCTCCCGCTGGAGACGTGGTCCCGGGCCACAGGCATGCGTGCCAAGTCACAGCCTCTCTGACTTCTTCCTCTAGCCGCCAGCCCCAGCCTTTCCCCTTGATGTTTCATTTCCAAACCAAGTTTGCTCTGGGTGCATGTGCTGGGGTGGCAGGGGCAGGAGTGTGTCTGCCTGTGCCATTCCCTACCCTGTGGGCAGGCCCAGCCATGGCAGCCCGAGTCTATCACCTCCCCACTCCGCCACTGGGATAGGAAGGTGGCTGCACTCACTCCAGGCAGGTGTGTTGTTGGGAGGAGAACAGAGAGGATGGGTTCAGGCATTGGAAGGTGGGGTTTATGTCTCAGGTTTGAGCTCAAACATCTTGGGTCCAGGGAGAAGGTATAAGGCAGCCACTGCCTGAGTCTCACCACTATGGGGGAAAGAAGAGCAGCTCTGAGCCTTGGGGCTGGGCAGGCAGGAGGGCATGGAGCCCAGATGAGTGGAAGAGAATGCTGAAGGGAGAGCAGACTTCCCAATGCTCCTCCCCCCACCCCACCACACGCAGAGTTCAAGGCACCTGACTCCTCGCTCTGTCCTGGTAAAGGCAAAGTGCTTCTTATGGTGTTTAAGGACAGGAAAAGGGCTGGAAGTGTGTGTGTGTGAATTTTGCTTCCTGTTTCTTTCATACCTGGGTGTGGGCAGGGGGGAGATGTGGGCAGGTGGGGGGCAGCTCACTCACTCCATCCGGCGATCGGGTAGCTTGGTGGGCTGTTGGAATGTTGCCGTAGGAGGCCATTTCTCCTCTGGCGGGGGGAGATGGTGGCTTCCAGATCAGGTCTCCTCTGGCTCCCTGACAGAGATGGGGTGGGGATGCCAGCTGGAGTGCACATGACAGGGCAGGGGCAAAGCTGAGTTCTGGGTCTAGGGCAGCTGACAGCATTTGGGAATCCTGGGGTAGGCCCAGGGCTGGGATAGGATTCAGGCACGGGAGTCCCCTGGACTTTGTGTCCCTGTTAGCTCTTCCCAGAAGCCCAACTCTTGGGTAGGACAGGGGATAAGGGTGGTTGGGGGTGGGTGTAGGTGTGTGTTATGAGGGGAGAAGAGCCCCCACTGAGTTCCTGGTCCGCTGCCTGTGCTGTCTAGTGGCCTCTGCCAGCACTGGCTGCCCTGTCCTGCCCCCACCAGGCGTGACTCAGATCGAAAGCAGAAGCTGCCAGACACTGAGCAGGGTGAAGTGAGGCAGAACCAACTGTGCTATTTTGGAACCTGGTTAATTCCCCCTTCTGCCCCCGACCTCCCTGCTCTCAGGGCTCGCATACCCTCCTGCTGTCTGGCCCTTTAGCTTACTCAAGGGGACAGTTGGGGCAGGCCTTGGTTTCCCCTGGCATGGATGTGGAGGGCCATGCTGAGGTCCCTCCTTGCTAGGCCCCTCTCGGTGGCCAGAGGTGCTGGATTCTGGGGACCGGCACTCTGGGGTCGGGGAGGAAAGAGCGCCCTCTTCTGGTGGGAACTTGTGGGCAGGGAGGCCCTGGTGAGATGACGGTCACCAGGCCTGGCACCCACTTTCCCCCTGCCCATCTTTGGCCGCTCTCAGGCCAGCTGTCAGCTGCCTCTCCCAGGGGTGTGAACGGACGAGAGCTTCAGGTGGGAGCCTCTCCCGGCAGTGAATCTGAGGGTTGGGAGGGATTTCCGGACCCAGAGGGAAGATATTTTGGGGCTGAGGGCCTTTCCAGAACCCATGAAGTCACACACTGTGCTGCGGCCAGACTGACCCTCCCTAGTTGATGGTTCTTTTTTGGACATCCTAGGCCTGCTTGGGGTTCTGGCCCCACGATTTAGGGTTTCTTTGGAGCCCATCTGAGCCTGGGGGGCCCTGTGATGGTGGAAGAGGTCCAGCCTGCGGTGGTGAAAGAGGTCAGTGGGTGTGTGTTTCTGAGCTGAAAATGGGTGTGGAGTTGAGAGCTGTCACCTCTTCACGGATAGGGTGGATGAGTGTCCCTGGCCCTTCAGAAGCTGTGTGGTTGGGGAGAGGATGGGCTTTACAGCTGTCCCGTGTGAGTGTGCATGGGAGTGGGCACAGGCTCTGCGGTACGGCTGCCTCTCAGGGAACCCTGAGGTCAGAGCTCCACTCTGCTGATTACCCCCGAGCAACCTGGTGAGGAAGATGTTGGTGTACTGGGGGAGAGGGGGAGTCAGCAGGCAGGTGACCAATTAAAATTTGGGTCCTTGCCAACCTCAGGTGAGCAGGACTTGGGTTTCTCATTGCTCAGAAGGAGCTGGGGTTTAGGCAAGTGGGAGGCAGAGGCAGAGCCCTGTAGAGGAGCCAGTGGGCTCCTAGACCTGCTGTGGGAGCCTCCCCACTCCCAGGCCTCCTGTGGAGCACACAGGCCCAGGCACACACTATCCCAAAGGTTGTCTGCTCTCTTCTGGAGCCGCTCTTTGGGCAGACAGGCAAGTCCTGGTGCAGTGTGTGTGTGATGGTGAGTGTGTATGTGTGGACAGTGGTTTGTGTATAAGAGGTGGCATATGCATGAATGAGAGTGTCTCATATGGTTTGTCTGGGCTGCTTTTCCACTGGTAACCATCTCAGCTTTGAAGCTGTTTCCCCATAGACCTGGATTATTTTCCCCTCCTGCACGGGCCAGAGCCCCAGCACTGAGTGAGCCAGAGCCCACCTGCAGCCTTGCATTCTGGCCTCCGCCTTGGCTCTTGAGCCTGAGAATCAGCCTGCTCAGTGTCCCTGTGGGGCTCAGAAGGGCCCTGCCTGTCCTTTAAAATAGCTCTGTGCTTCCACCAGGGGCCTGTGCTTCCCTGCTGTGTCCTCCCACCCACCACCAATTTTCATGCTTGGAACCAGAGAACTAAGTCCCCAGAAGACAACAAGTAAAGTTTCTTTAATGTGCCCACACATCTCCCAGGGCAGTTTGTTAAAACGCAGATTCTGACTCAGTGGGTCTGGGCGGGGCCTGAGAGTCTGTTTCTAACCAGCAAGCAGGACATGTGATGCCTTAAGAGGCCCTCTCCCATCTAAGGCCCTCACTGTCCAGCCAGATGGTCGGTGGTCACCCAGGCAGCGAGCTAGTACTCACAGACCACCTCCAAGGTGCTAGGCACATCACATACTTCAGTTCCATTTACCCCCTCACTGACTCTGAGGAAGGTGGCATTACTGCCATCCTGTTGTACAGATGGGGAAACTGAGGCTCTGAGAGGTTAAGCACCTGCCACAAAGCTGACAAATGGCAAAGCCAGATTTGAATTCTGGTCTATCAGGGTCCAGAGCACATTCGTGATCCACTAAGCCCGACTGTCTTCCAGAGGGCAGACTTGGGACAGATGATGCGGTGGGGGTGGAGGCAGGGGAACTGAGGCTCTGTTGGGGAACTGCAAGGGTAGTCCTGGGTGGTTCTGGGTGGAAAGAATGTCTTGAGGGGAAGGAGGGTTGAATGGGAGTAGTTCTAGAGGAAACAAGAGCTGAGGGGAAGCTGGCGTCCTGCCCCCACCTGCTTAGCCAAGGGCCCCTTCAGTAATGAGCTCAAGACCCCCTACCTGCCTCCCCTGGCACTTTCCAGACAGACTCTCCACAGGGGCACCCAGCACACTGTGGGGAGACCAGGTGCCCCAGTTCCGCTCCTACCAACTGTGTGACCTTGGGCAAGTTTTCAGCCCCCTCTGTAAAACGGGATTTGTGAACGCCTCCATCATGGTGGATGGAGCTGTTGTGAGGATTAAATCAGTGACACATATCAACGCAGAACAGCGCCTGGTGCAGAGCAAGCACTCAGTGTGCACAGTACTAATGCCTCTTGGTTTGCACCTGAGAGAAAACAGGCCGCCTTCTGGGAATTTAATGCAGTTGTCCGTGCTCATAGGTGTTTCTTCCCCCATTCCTCTCTCCAGTGTCGTCTTCTGTTTAGGAAGACCTGGCTACTTCATTTGTACAGTGGTCATTTCCAAAGTACTCAGAAGCAGGTTCGACTCTTAAAAACAAAGCCAGGGAGTCGTTCTTTACAGCAGACCAGCCACACGGAGGCTGGGGCGGCTGGGGCCAGGCTGGGGCAGCAGGTGATGAAGGAGCAGGGGCAGGAGCCAGGCACTGGTGGGGTCGGAGTGCTCTGAGGACTCTGGGCCTGGGGCAGGGAGGGCTGAGGCAGGGGTGGCTTAGGTACTGGGGCCCTGAGAGCCATTATTAGCCAACTCAGGATAGATGCAGGGAGTCCTGGGCCTGTGACTGGGTTTGGGACCAGGAGCCAGAAGCTGCTCTGCGTGTGCCCGCTGTGTGCCCGGCTGTGCTCATTGTGCCTGCCTCTTCTCACACTTGGAGTCAACGAGCCTTCCCTGCCCTCAGCAGCTGGCAGCTAGCAGAAGACGCTGGAGTGTGGATTCTTTTCTCCTGAGGAGATGGAAAAGCAAAGGCTGGATCCTAAGGCTGCCATGGCTCTGGAGAGGGAGCTCCCGAATGCCGGGGCAGCCAGCACATGGGACAGTGAAACTGGTGCCTGGCTTTCCCCCTTCCAGCCCCGCAGGCTGATCCCACCAGACCAGCCCTGCACACATCCATGCTGCCAGAGCCATCAGCACACCAGGCAGACGACGGGGAGCCTATGAGAGGTCCCACACAGCCTCTGCATGTTATTTGTGAGGGCCTTGAGGCCCAGAGAGGGACAGGACTTGCTCAAGGTCACGCAGCTGGGTGGTGCATACCGATGCAGGTCTTCCAGTCCCACTCTGGCCTTAGGTAGGCTTTTGTGCTGGGCCCGTGGGGGCTGAGGGAGCCCTTGCAAAACAGACTCATCTCAAAGAGTCAGAGCTTGTGGGCCCCAAATCCACAATGGCATGAACTGGCCAATCAGATAGAGTCTTAGGCCTCATCTTCCCTGGGGAGGGACCTCATTGACCACATAGGCTGACCTAGCATCCGTGAAAACTTAGCTGATCTTCCCTGCAGGGAACGCGAGCAGGTTCACCGGGGTGGGTCAGAGGGTACCTGGGGCAAGTGGAGTTTCAGTCTCTAAGCCCCTCTCTCGCCCTCAGGCCCCTTTCCTGTCCTAGGAGCCATCTATGGCTGAGCCCCACTCCTCCCCCAACCCTTACCACCCTCACCTCACTATGATCTGGTGCAAGATCTCTGATCCCTGGAATCACATTTCTGTCTGACCAACTTCATATAGCCTCCCCTTCCGCCCCCTCCGACCCAGGCCCTCGGGTGGACTAACCGTCTCAGTGAGATTCAGATTTGTCACCCTCTGAGCCTCCTGGGCATGAACGTCTTGGCTATTTAGCAAAAAAAGTATCTGTGGGTGGGGTCTGGGAGGGCTGAGGAACATGCAGGCCTCTCTGGGGAACCTCTGTAGGATTTGCTGAGGGTGACATGGAATTGGGGGGGCAGGGCTGGGAGTGCAGGGGACAGCAAGCCATCTACATGGGGAGACCTTTCCTATGGGCCCCAGGTTTCCTGTCCTTTGCTGGAGCTGGTGGTGGTCACATACCTGAGAGACCTGGGCTTGAATTCCCACTTCACTGTGTTCTTGCAGTGTGACCTCTGTCTGACAAGCTGCTTAACCTTTCTTTTCCTTTCCTTTTTTTTTTTTTTTTTGAGGCGGAGTCTCGCTCTGTTGCCCAGGCTGGAGTGCAGTGGCTTGATCTCAGCTCACTGTAACCTCCGCCTCCTGAGTTCAAGCCATTCTCTTGCCTCAGCCTCCCAAGTAGCTGGGACTACAGGCATGTGCTACCATGCCCAGCTAATTTTTGTATTTTTGGTAGAGATGGAGTTTTGCCATGCTGGCCAGGCTGGTCTCAAACTCCTGACCTCGAGTGATCTGCCCACCTCAGCCTCCCAAAGTGCTGGGATTAAGAAGGCACCCGCCCTACTTAACCTTTCTGAGTCTCGGTTTCCTATCCTGCTGTTGTTGCTGTTTATCCCATCAAGTGTTTGTGAGGATGAATGTGATTGAACAGAGGCCCCTCGAGCAGTGCAATGTGGGAGGGACTCGGAGCGTTTGCCAAGTGGGTGACAACTGTGTGTGTGGGGGTCATTGGACCAGCAGCCCTTGAGGGCCCTGCATCTCTCTCTGGAAAGTCTGATGGGTGGGATGGCGTGGAGGTTCTGAAGAAGAAATGTGATTTGTCTGAAACTTCCTTGTAGCTGAGGAGACGGGTAGGTGGCAAGGAAACAACTAGAGAACAAAGCATGGCAGACACAGGCAGGAGGCTGGAGTAGATGGAGTGCCCAGGAGGCAGGTGCAGGGGCACAAGGGGTGGGGGTTCAGTATCACCACTCCCCAACCCAGGAGAAAGGTGGCTGCCTGCTAAGGGGATCCTTAGACAGCAAGCGGCAGCTGAGGGATGCGGCTACACGCGTGTGCACATGGACATGTGTGCATGTGTGCGTGCATGTGTGAGAAAGAGGGAGAAGAGAGAAAGAGAGAGGAGCAGACACAGAGAGACAGCGGGTCCACATGGGTGGCTGGGCCAGTCCATGCATATCACAGGGGTGGAATCCTTTTCTGGTTTCTCCTTTCATGTTCCTCTTAGCTACATGTCCCTCGTCCCTATCCTGCCGTGCCCAGTGGCAGTCTTCTTTGCCAGGACCCAGCTGGTCCCTGTGGGATAGGACAGGGCGACTCTCTGGTCTGCAATGGCCTTTGAAGCTGCTCCCCCTGTTGTCCTGGGCCAACAGTCTGGCCAGCCAGGAGGCGCCAGTTCCCACCCTTTCCTGTGGGATGTGAGCTGAAACTTGGGGCTGATGGGCCTGAGCTGTGGGAACGGGAGGCCATTAAGTGGGCCAGGAGCTTGTGTGACCGCCCTTCCTCTCTTCTCTCCTTCCTTTCCCTCCTCCCCACCTCCTGCTGGTGCTCAGAGATTTAAAAACAAGCCCCTGACTGCCCCCTGCCCCCAGCCCTGCAGTCTCCCGCAGTGCATCCCTGCAGGGGGTCTGGGAGAGGTGGTGCAGAACGAATCCTGGGGTCTTGCTCTGCTGCCACTGAAGTGCATAGTGCAGGTCCCCTTTTTGGAGCCTCCGCTTCCTCATGTAATTCATTCTTTGTTTCTTGATCTTTATTCATCACAAACAGGGGTTGGTCAGTCCTCAGTAAGTGTCCCACTTGGCAGAGTGGTTCCATTTCATGAAAGATACTGAAGACCACATCCTGCATAGCAGCCTTTGTGTGCTGTTGGAGACCAGTAGCACTCAGCCATGGTGATGCAGGACAGGGTCCCGGAGGGAACCTGTCAGGGTGATGGTGACATTCTCCATCTTGATCTAAACAGTGATTACACAAGGCCACACACCTGTAAAAATTCATTGAGCTGTACACTACAAATATATGCATTTTGCTAGGATAAGTTACACTTCATTAAAAGGGAAAAAGACCAAAACATGGCATTAAAACTGTTAAAAGCATTTGCGTGTCCCATTGACCTCATTTCTGCTTCTGATATCAAGGACCTTCCAATCAAACAGTGCACACTTACCAGGTGTCTTGGGTTTGCTATGTTTCAGTATCAGAAGTTGCCAGCTAATAGAATAAAAGGCTATATTATGAAGTATCTCCAGTGTGCCAGGAACTGTGCTAAACACTCCGCCTACTTATCCCTCAGAACCCAAAGAGGTGGACATTGTTATTGCTCACCTGCCTCTCTCATCTCCTGCAGTGAATGACATGATATACAAGCTCTGGAAAAGAAAATCTTAAAAGATCCAAGGTTTTTGGAGAGGAAACAGAGGGCTCCTGGTAATAGGAAAAGCTGGCCTGAGGGCTTTCTGCCCCTATCTAGTAAGGAGAGACTGAGGCTGGGGTTACCACTAGGCTGCTCTGCCCCAGTCTGGGCTTTCAGATAGTGTGTGTGTGTGTGTGTGTGTGTGTGTGTGAATGGGTGAATGGATGGGACCCTTTTCCCCAAAGGAACTTGTGCAGGGATGCCCCCAGTGGGCCTGGATGGAGGAACACTGAACAGTGATCAGAATGGTGACACCTCCCCTCTGCCCACAAATTCACACCTGCAGACAACCTCCACACCCAGCCTCCTCACTTAGAGCACGACTGCTCTGAGGGAGACGTGGCCCCAGCTGGCAAGCCCTGCTTGACTGATGGGGAGACTGAGGCCATGCCCAGACAATTGAGTCCAGTCTAAAGCTACGGCTTGAACCCAAGCACTTGGCCTTTCCCACAGCATCATATGGGCAGGATTGCTGGCTCCTGGGAGTGGTAGGACACCTTTCCACCCCTCACCCTGTTTGGGTGCGGGCCATCTGATGCCCCCTCCCCAGGCCCTGCAGTGACTCATGGCCACCTCCATAATTTGGAATGGCTTTGTCCATGAGGATTATGTGATGTCCTTGTTCTGTTTCCTAGTTCATCAGGACTTCCTCTGCTGCCTCCTCTGCCAGAGGGGGCTGAGAAAAACCCCAAGTTTGGTATTTTTTCCTCTCTTCCCTTCCCAAGGCTGAAAGGTTCCTAGGAGGCCACAAAGTCCTTCCCTTGCCTCCAGGAACCTCGCACCTGTTCAGGAAGCCTTCTTTTAGCAGTCAGTTTCTTTCCCCAGGACTGACCGGGCAGCTCCCCCATAAGAGAGAGTGTGTAACAGACTGAATCAGAAGAAAACTTCTTCCGACCACAGAGGTGCAGAGCGTCATCAATGGCTTAAACAGGCCTCCCAGCCGCTGGGCTTGCACACTTTGTTGTTTCAGCCGCCAGACATATGCTTTTCTGGGAATACAGGAAATTATCTCTGCTCTTTGAGGAAGGGTAGAATTTTTTTTTTCTGCCTGTGTTTGGGGATTCCAGACTGTTCCATCATCCCGGACACCCTCTGGCCCCTGGGCTGGATGAAAGAGATCAGCTGCTGAAACTCTTTGATCGCAGGGAGACTTCTTCAGTGAGAATTCCTGAAACAAAACGTGGCCGCCCTCACCCTGAATGCAGGACTGAGGCCAAACTCCCAGCCCCAGGGTTGGGGCGGTGCAGCCAGACTGCCAGGGTCCAGCCTTGCCACTCATTAGCTCTGTGACCTTCAGCAAGTGACAACCTCTCTGGGCCTGTGTTTCCTCATTCCTCGAGTGGGGACAATAATGGTACCCACATCACTCATATCATGAAATAATTGTGATAATTACATAGGTGCTTTGAGCAGTACCTAGCACAAGGTAAGCACTCTGTAAGCATTAGCTGTTAGCATAACATATATATTTTTTTCAATTAGAAAGATATACATGTCCATTATAGAGAAAGAGTAACATTCCAAAAGGCTTTTAAAATCACACAAAATACTTATGGTTACATCATCCAAAGAAGTCAGTAATAATTTTGTATATTTCCTCCCAAGAGGTTTTTCTATACATATTTTACATTGTGATGATCAGATTTTATATACAATTCCCCCTACATCCTACATTTTGTCACCTGACATATCCCCATGTTATTTATCGTAAGTATAGCAGTCCATCAGGAGGGACACGCCGTAATTGATTTAACTGTCCTATAACTGGACATTGAGGTTAGTTTTGACTTTCTTCTGTATAATGTGAAGTGCATCTTTATGCACAAAATCCTTTTCTGCATCTATGATTACTTCCTTGGACTGGTGAGTGTTTTTCAAGGCTTTGACATATATTGCCAAATTGCTTTTCCAAAGAGGTTGTACCAAGGTATGCTCTGGCAGTTGTGTTGAAGGTGCCTGGTACCAAAGGCATTTTAAAGTCATAGACACACTTGGGGAAGGCGGGGTTTTGGGGGAAGGGATGGTGCTGGTGAAGGTAGTTTACCTAACTCTTCTTTTAAACTATTTAATGTCTGCCCTCATTCTTTTTTTTTTTTTTTTTTTTTTTTTTTCCCGAGATGGAGTTTCGCTCTTGTTACCCAGGCTGGAGCACAATGGTGCGATCTCAGTTCACCGCAACCTCTGCCTCCCGGGTTCAAGCGATTCTCCTGCCTCAGCCTCCCAAGCAGCTGGGTCTACAGGCATGTGCCACCACACCTGGTTAATTTTTGTGTTTTTAGTAGAGATGGGGTTTCACCATGTTGCCCAGGCTGGTCTTGAACTACTGACCTCAAGTGATCCGCCTGCCTCGGCCTGCCAAAGTGCTGGGATTACAGGTGTGAGCCACCATGCCAGGCCGGTCCACCCTCATTCTTACGTGATTTTAAAATGAGAACACACATACAGAAAATTATAAATTGTAAGGGAGCAGCTGTACAAATTATTGTAAATATGACACTCATAGCACCAACACCCATATCAAATTACAGAACTTTCCTAATCTCCTTACCCACCAAGCCATCTTGTGTCCCCTCCCAGGCACTCCCCCAAGGGTAATTAGGATCCTGAGTTCTAACATAGTAGATTACTGTTGTCTGTTTTTGAACTCATATACGCAGAGCATGCTGTATATGCTTTTGTGCCTGGCTTCTTTTGTTAACATTATGTCTGCGAGAGTCATCTATGTCATGTGTGACAACAGTGCATTTGCCATCATTGCTTTGTAGCATTTGATTGTATGGATGTACCACCACTTCAATATTTATTTATTTATTTATTTATTTTGAGACGGAGTCTCACTCTGTTGCCCAGGCTAGAGTGCAGTGGCACCATCTCGGCTCACTGCAACCTCTGCCTCCTGGGTTCAAGTGATTCTCCTGTCTCAGCCTCCCGAGTAGCTGGGACTACAGGTACGCACAGCCACGCCCGGCTAATTTTTATATTTTTAGTAGAGATGGGGTTTCACCATGTTGGCCAGGCTGGCTTCGAACTCCTGACCTCAAGTGATCTGCCCGCCTCGGCCTCCCAAAGTGCTGGGATTATAGGCGTGAGCCACCGTGCCCGGCCCACCACTTCCTTATCTATCTTTCTTTAATGGACATTTGGGTGGTTTCCAGTTTTGGCTCCTATACACGCAAACATTCTGGTATATGTGCTTTGGTGACCACGTGGATGCTTTTTTGTTGGGCATGCATAGGAGTGGAATCCATGGATCGCAGAGTGTGTTTTCAGCTTCCTGCTCCATGTTTTAAAGGATCATTTAGAGGGCAGAAAAATCCCCAAGGCAGTTCAGGCCTCACAAGCCACTGAATGGACCGGCGTCAGCTGAGGGTAGTTTGAGGGCACTGCATGAAGGTGGTACGCCCCCAAGAAACCCTTGTCTGGGACTGTGGTGGAACCTGAGTGGGTCCCTGGCCCTCCAGCTCCAAATGCTCAGTGGCTGCTGGCCCTGGCTCTGTGCCTCTGCTGGCCACTTGGTGTCCTCACCCAGGGTCCACGCCTGGCCTCATGACCACTGCACCGAGCAGGGCAGGGTTTGGGCCAGCCCAGGTGGAGCTGGGGGGGTTCCTTCCCATTGACGACCCACCTGTGGACATGACTGGAAGCACTGGAAGCAGGTCGGGCCCCCCATAAATCCCCAGAAGCTGCTGTGCTTCCTTTCCCTGTTAACAGAATCACACAAGTCACACATATTCCCACTATAAAAGCTGAGTGCTTCTCCAGTGAAACGAGGAACTATAAAAATCCCTCTTTATCCCTCCCCCTCCATCACCCCTTCCCACTCCCCTCCCCAGCGGTAACAACTCTGAACAGTTTGGGGTGCTGGGAGAGCCCAGAATAGGAGTTAAAGAGTGGGGGCTATGAACCAGGCTGCCTGGATCATATCTCCATTCTGCTGCTGAATCAGCTGTGTAACCTTGAGTGAGTACCTTCACCTCTCTGTGCCTTGGTTTCCTCCAGGAAAAATGGGGACAATACTAGAAAAAACAGAATTCACATTAGGAAAAGCACATTGACCAGCCCTGACCCGTGGCAATCATTCACGAAGCATTTAGCGGCTGCTACTATGATCGTCCTGTTTTCTACACATACACCATTTCATGCTTCATGGGCTCAAGCTGTGCCTTTTATTCTGCAGGTTACCTTGTCCACTCAGTGCTGTATCTTTGATATCTTCTTTCATACATCTGAGACTTTTCTCTTCTGGGCTCCTCTTTCTCATTGCCTCTCTCATGGAGACCAGTGATTTCTCCTTGTCTTTCTCCTCCCTGTGCCCACATCTTCCCTCAGGTACGGCTCTAACAAGACTGGTTCATACTAAGGTGTAAATGACTGACAGGCAAAGCCCACACACAGGCTGGGTGAAACCAGCTATGGCCTGATCAGAGGAGACTGGGATCCCTGGTTATGAAGCCACTGCCACACACTTACCTTGAATCCTCCCAATGGCCCCAAAAGGCAGATGCTGTGATTAGCAGGTGCTGCGTTTTACAGAGGAAGACAGCAAAGCACAGAGAGGTGAAGTGGCTTTCTGAAGTCGCCTAGCCAGTAGGGGCAGTGAGCCTGTGGGACTGCAGAACTCATTTTGGACATGACTAAGCTGGAACCCAGTCTGGGCTTTGAGGCGGAGTCAGCAGAGAGGTTCTGGGTGGGCAGCAGCAGGAGGCAGCTGGAGGGTCCTGGGGGTGTCGATGGGGACAGCTGTGCGATGGGGGAGAGGCAGGGATTCTCTGGGGCATCAAACCCTTCCTTTCAGGAGGAGAATGTTACCTGGGAGGGGCAGGGGAGATGGCTCTCCAGGGAAATGCCCCATCCCTGGTGTCTACATGCAATAGGCACTCCAGGCCCCCAGTGTTACTGAATGTGCGCACGGTGGACCCTTTCCAGGCATGGTGGGTCTGAAGGGCCAGATGGTGGGTGGGGCTAGGGACATTTTGGTTCTCCCACGTCCATCCTCTTAGTTCTTCCTGGCCAGACTGGGTGTTAAGGGAGGCAGTGAGTGGCCCCTCAGGGTTTGAGAGTGAGTAGGCATGCTTGGAGGCTGAGGGTGGGGGGACCAGCATGTCCTGGACCACCCCCATTGCTCTCTGATCCCCTCAGGCCCCTCCCTCACCCCATATCCATCCCACCCACACCACATTCAGCAACCCAGGCTGGCAGCCGGGGCCAGGGGAGAGGACTGAAGCTTCACTGGAGGACAAGCTCTGTGGGTGTGACAGCTCCAGCAATGGGGATGGGGAGCCTCAGTACCCTGCCAGCCTCTGTCAGAGGACAGGGGACGGTAGCTAAGGCTACTGACACCCACTGATGCACAGACACCTTGCTGTGTCCACTTCTCCAACATCCTCTCCCGGGAGGCTCCCCAGATTCTGGCAGGGCGCGGTGGGGCAGGGATTCCCAAGTCCATTGTGCGGATGAGGGAACTGAGGCTGGTCCAGCCAGTGAGAGGCAGGGCCCAGCCCAGGCTCTCCTCATAGCAAAGCCAACTCCAGTCCAGGCGAGGCCAGGCCAGACGCTCAGCTCTTTGTCAGAGAAACAAGGGGATCGTTCTCCCCTAGCCCTCCCTGTGCCGGCTGGCACTACCAGGCCCTGTGCCCACACCCCCACCAGGGCCAACTGAAGTCAGATTGTCCCCAAGGGTTGGGGGGGTGACCCAGTGCCGTGTGGATGGGTGTGTAGGGGGTACAGCTGCAAGGAGGTGGGCTGGGCTGGGGTCAGAGCCTATGAGGTCTGTAGGGCTAGTGTGTGTGTGGTGGGCAGTGGGGGTACAAAGATAGGGATACCCCTCTGTAGCAGCATAGGAAGGGGGTGGGTGAAGGCATGGGTGGAGGCTGCAGCTGTGTTCCTGTGCAGGATGGGAAGGGGGTGGTGGGCATCTGCTCCTTTCTTTCTGGGGACTGCCCCATTGGGAGCTGGCGGAGAGACCCAAGGGGCTGAGACAGCCCCTTTACTGATTCATGGTGTAGAGGGGCAGAGAAGGAAGGAGGGTGGGTGGGGGCCACTGCCTGCCTTCCTACCTTGTCGGGAAGGCACAGTGGTGGTGGGAGGAAGCCTGGCTGGCAGTCAGGTGGCATGGGCTCCATTCCTGGGCCTGGCAGCCAGGCAGCCTGCAATAAGCTTCCTCCCTGCTCTGTGTGGAGACCCTCTGCTCCCCAGCATGGGCTCAGAGGCCATGCTACCTGGGGCTGGGTTCCAGCTCTGTCCCTTTCACTGCCGAAAGACACTTCATCTCCTGTGCCTCTGTTTCTCCTTATCTGTAAAAGGAGAGTAATACGCAGAACTACTTCATAGGGCTGTTCGAGGTGAAGGAGTTTGGAACATTGCCTGACATACAGTAAATGCTCAAATAAATGCAAGTTATTATTATTTCTATGATCTGGTGATTTTCACTGAATATTTGCCAGTTTTTTTTTTTTTTTTTTTTGCTAATGCTGACTAAGTCCACTGTCTGGCATTAGCCAGAACATGTCAGCCTTTGCTGCTTCCCTTTTGTCACCCACTGAGGTCTGGGCCTCGTTGTTAGGAGCTTGAGACACAGCTCTGGCCTCTGGTCCACACTGATCAGTTTGCCTGCCAGTCATGTGCCCATCCATGTCTCATGCACTCAGCCTCCCAGGTGCTACATGCTGTGCAAGACCGATTAATTTCATATCATACTCCAATCTTCTGAAGTAGAGACTGTTTACTAATGAGAAATTGATGCTCAGAGAGGTTAAGTGACTTGCCCAAGGTCACACACAAAGAAGTGGCAGAACTAGGATTCAAGCCCATATTTTCTCAGTTCAGAAGTCCTTGCTCAACCACAAAGTCATACTGCCTCTTGCAATATCCCCAAGATGGGACCCTCCAGCACCTGCCAGGACCTTCATGGGGTCTGGACACACTCAGGAACCCTGCATCTCTCAGAGTCTCAGCCTGTCTCAGCTGGGGAGGACCTTAGAAATTACTGGGTCCAACCCCTTCATTTTGTGCATGGAGAGATGGAGACTCAGAGGGGGAAGGGACTTACCCAGGGTCACTCAATGAGCTAGGGACAGAATGGGCCCAGCTGTAGGACTCATTCTTCCCTGTCTTTCCTTCCAGACTGGGCTGGGGGGCTTAAGTCACACCTGTCCCACTGAGACCTGTAGAAGATTAGGGCTGATGTACTGGGTGGTGAAGTCCTCGCTGGGCTCTGGCAGTGCCAGGTGCTCGGAAGTGGCCTTCCCCATCCAGGCCCTCCTAAGCCTGTGGCCTTGCCTTCCTCTTTATTACGCTGTAGGCTCCACGAGCTCAGGAACTACAGTTGTATCCCCATTGCCTGGCTCACTAATAAGATACATTTCTTCACACATGCATTCAGCATTTGCCATGTCCCTGGTCCTGGGCCAGAGGCCCAAGGTATAGCAGTGAAAAAGACAGAAAATGCCTGCCCTCAGGGAAGTTTGCATTCCCAGTAAGAAAGAGATAGACAATGAATGAAACAGCTAGGCAAAAATGCATAGTACTTAAGATGGTGGTAAGTGATAGGGAGAAAAATAAAAATAAAAGGGAAGGAGCATAGGGAGTGGGGATGGGGGGCTTTGTAATTTTAATAGGGTGGTCCTAGAAGGTCTCTGTAAGGTAACATATGAGCCTTGGAGGAGGTGAAGGAGTGAGCCATGATGTCATCTAGGGGGAGAGCATTCCAGGCAGAGGGAACAGCAAGTGCAAAGGCCCTGAGGTGGGGGCATGCCTGGGATGTTTCAGGGATTGTAAAGTGCCTGGAGGATGTAACCGGAGCAGATAAAACAAGAGGGAGAGCTGGTGGATGGGGTCAAAGGGGAACGTGAGGTGGGCTAGATCCTAGGGGGCCTTTCCAGTCATGGTAAGGACTTTATCTTTTCCCCTGAGGAAGGTGGGAGCCATGGGGAGTTGGGAGCAGAGGGGAGGACAGGATCTGACTTAGGATTGAACAGGAGTTAAATGAGTTGCTCTACTGAGTTGCCAGTAGAACGTCTGAGGGCAAGCCAGAGGAGGCAGTCTGGATACTGGGCTGCTCCTGCGGGATTCCGGGTAAGACCTGGGATAACCTGGGCCCACCTTGTGGCAGCAAAGGAGGATGGATCTGAGATCAGATCTAACAGGATCAGGATGTGGGCGTGACACAGAGAGGAGCGGAGGTTGACTCTTAGAGTTTGGGATTTACCAACTGCAATGAGTGAAGAAGACAGAACCTTCAGTTTTGGTCCAGGAACCAGGAAACTTGGATTCATGTCTCAGCTGTCACCCGCTTGCTCAGCGACCCTGGGCAAATCTCTTCCCCTCTCAGGGCTTGGTGTCTTCTCCTGTAAAATGGATGCGATCCCTGCCAGCCCCTGTGCATTGAGGAGGACACATACCTCATATACCTGCCGCCCCTTCTTGTCCACAGGGAGCCAGCGCCGGCAGCCACCATGGCATCACGCATAGGGCTGCGCATGCAGCTCATGCGGGAGCAGGCACAGCAGGAGGAGCAGCGGGAGCGCATGCAGCAGCAGGCTGTCATGCATTACATGCAGCAGCAGCAGCAGCAGCAACAGCAGCAGCTCGGGGGGCCGCCCACCCCGGCCATCAACACCCCCGTCCACTTCCAGTCGCCACCACCTGTGCCTGGGGAGGTGTTGAAGGTAGGGCCTGTTCTGGCCTGCCCCCTACCCTGTCCCCACTAGTCCCAGCCTCCCCTAGAGCCCTTGCCGTTTCCCCGTCCCAGGTGCAGTCCTACCTGGAGAATCCCACATCCTACCATCTGCAGCAGTCGCAGCATCAGAAGGTGCGGGAGTACCTGTCCGAGACCTACGGGAACAAGTTTGCCGCCCACATCAGCCCGGCCCAGGGCTCTCCGAAGCCCCCACCAGCTGCCTCGCCAGGAGTGCGAGCTGGACACGTGCTGTCCTCCTCCGCTGGCAACAGTGCTCCCAATAGCCCCATGGCCATGCTGCACATTGGCTCCAACCCTGAGAGGGAGGTGAGTGAGGAGCTGGCCAGTGGCCGTGCTGCTTGCAGAGCTCGTGCCCACTGCTGTGCTTCTGAGACTCGCGGTCTAATGGCAGAAGCAGGGGTGCCACCTTCGGGGAGCCTCAGTCTGAGGTGGGGACAGAGCCCTCCTCAGGGAGCCCCAATCTCGGGGGGGAGACACAGCCCTGCCCTCAGGGAGCCTCACAGAGGAAATGCCATCCTTACTTTCAAAAGCTCTGCTAGGAAGCCAGGTGCTGTGGCTCACGCCTATCATCCCAACACTTTGGGAGGCTGAGGCGGGCAGATCACTTGAGGTCAGGAGTTTGAGACCAGCCTGGCCAACGTGGTGAAACCCCATCTCTACTAAAATACAAAAATTAGCTGGGCATGGTGGTGCGCACCTGTAATCCCAGCTACTCGGGAAGCTGAGACAGGAGAATCGCTTGAATCAGGAAGGCGGAAATTGCAGTGAGCTGAGATCGCGCCACAGCACTTCAGCCTGGGTGACAGAGTGAGACTCCTTATCAAAAAAAAAAAAAAAGCTCTGCTAGGGAGAAACAGAAGGCGTATCTGGGAAAGCCCAGCACACTCCCCAAGCCAGAGACAGAAGTGAGATCAAGGAAGCTCCCTGGGCAGGTAGGCTCCTTGGCAAGAACCGTGGCTTCACATTGGGCCAGTGGGACCTGGACAGCTCATCTCTTCTCTGGGCCTATTTCCTCTTTCCCCAGATAAGTAGGTTGGGTGAGGTGGGCTCCAAGGTCCCTCCAGGTCAGTGGCTGTCCCATTGCCTCTTTCCCCTGCCCATCTCCTGGTGGGCCCTCCCCAGATGGACTTTTCTCTTTTCCAGTTTGATGATGTCATTGACAACATTATGCGTCTGGACGATGTCCTTGGCTACATCAATCCTGAAATGCAGATGCCCAACACGGTACTGCTGGCCAGGGTGGGGTGGGTGTGCAAGGGTTCTAGGGAGGGGGGCACCCACAGTGGCTCTGAGCCTGGAGAGAGCTGGAGACAGGGTTCTCACTGGGCAGAGCTGGCATGCTTCTGTAGAGATAACGGTCATTTTCACTAAATAATGTGACAAGGGCCAGGGCCAAGAGGAATTAAGAAGCAAGAAGGATGTGCCTCAGCCTCTGCACACCATGGGGCTTCAGAGGGGAGAAGGGGCTGGGGACATGGAGCGGGCCTGGTTGGGGAGCTTTCCAGGTTGGGGAAGGGGCAGGGGGAGGCAGGGAGAGCACTGCACGGGTGGAGGGACAGTGTGTCTATAGGAAGGTGTGGAACTAATGAGTTCCTTTGGGGACCTGGGCCTCCCCTCCTTTACCAAGCCCGGGGCCCAACAGGCAAAAGCCTGTCTGTGTCCCTCACTCCATGGGGCAAGTGATCTGGGGCTGGCCTGGTCCCCAACCACAGGAACACTCCCTCTGGCAGCTTCCTTCGTCTCCTGGCAGAGGTGGGGTGGCAGGTGGGGAGGAGCTGGGCTTGGAGTCAAAAGGCTTGGCTTCTGGCTTTTGCTGTGACCTTAGGAAATCCCTCAAGCATACTAAACCCCAGTTTTCTCAGCTGCAAAATGGGGGTGATGCTCTCTACCCACAGGATTGTGGGAAGATTAGATGAGGGAAGAAGTTGAGGGCAAGCGCTGTATAAAGGTGACGGGTGTGTGCACTGAGCAGGTGGGATTGCCAGCGCCTCTCCCGCCCGCTTTTCTTTGGAGCTCCTGAATCTCAGCTGCTTACTCCTGCCTTTGGGCATGAGCCTTTTACCCTGATCCTGGCCCCAGCCCATGCCACCAAGGGAAAGTCCCCAGTTCCTGTGGTGGGGAGTCAATCCTTAGTCCCCACTGCCCTGGTGACATCGCTGAGTGGCCTAGCAGGAGCTGGCCGGGACTGGTTGGGTCCAAAACTACAGCTAGCAGGGGCGGCGAGGGCTGAGGAGGGAGGGAGGGTGCGAGCGATTGGTCCCTTTAGTAGTTCCTGTGTACACTGTGGGGTGTCTGGGCCTGTGATTTGTTCTGCATGTTTCTGTGGCAGGAGATCTTTCCAGAGCTCAGATCTCTCCCTGTCAGACTCCTGCTTAAACTTCTCTTGGCTGCCCATTCCAAAACTCCAGTATTTTTGCAAGTCAAACACTGTACTGGGGATCCAGATACATCTGCCCTGCCTGCAGCACCTCCACCCCCACCACTTCTGCCCCTTGAGCTGCTGGAATTATGCTCTGCCAAGCGGCCCTGTCTGCTTGTGCCCTGGCGGCTGCCCGGAGTGCCTGGTCTCACATCTCTGCTCAGACTCTACTGAGTTCCACGCCCTCCAGAAAACTGTCCAGAAACTCTAGAATTGATTAGATGACCTGCTCTAGGGCTTCCATAATGCCTGGTTGGGGCCTAATCCTATCACATATTATTGGTTGGATCACTCTCTCAGCCACTCTAGGCCAGGGGCTCCTTGAGGGCAGGGAATGCATCTTATTCAGCTCTGGACTCTGCAGACTTTCAGGGTGAATTGCTGGGTGAAGGGGTCCAAGGTGAATTCTGACACTCTGGGTGTCCCCGGGAAGGACTGATTCTGGGATGACAGGCCCCAGAAGGGGCTCCCCGTGGACAGGGGGATACTCATGGGTCTCCCTCACCCCCCACCCCACAGCTACCCCTGTCCAGCAGCCACCTGAATGTGTACAGCAGCGACCCCCAGGTCACAGCCTCCCTGGTGGGTGTCACCAGCAGCTCCTGCCCTGCGGACCTGACCCAGAAACGAGAGCTCACAGGTACTGCCTCCCTCTATCCCTGTGCCTTTGAATATCCAACTCCTCATCCTTTTCTCCCTCCCTCTCAGCTCCTCTCTCCTTCTCTTTTGGCCTCCAGATGCTGAGAGCAGGGCCCTGGCCAAGGAGCGGCAGAAGAAAGACAATCACAACTTAAGTGAGTCCTGCCCTTCCCCGTCTCCCTGCCTCCCTCTTCCTTGTTCTCACCTGGGCTGGCTAAAAAGCCACTCCCTGACCTGCACAGGTGGAAGGCTTCCCTGCTCATGGCCAATTCACTTGCAGATGGCTTAAGCCCTCCCACTGCTGTCACTCAGTGGTGCCTGGGTCTATTAGTGCTGTCTTTCCACTAGACCTCTTTAGGAGGGGGTGGGAAGGATTCCTGGAAGGGATATTCATGAAACCCCCAGTTTATCAGGTTGTTTTCTGGGTTAAGGCATGGGAGCTGGGGAGTTCTGTGTAGCGGGGAAGAGTCCTACCCCAGACAGCTTTGCTGTGCTGCCAGCATCACTAGGGCTGATTCTACCTTTCAGCGCTGTTAATTGTGTCTGGCCTTTGCCCTGGACCCCCTCATCCCTGTAGAAATCCAAATCTGTCACCTCTTACTTCCTAGAAGGACAAATCTAAGCTGCAGGTTGCCCTGAAGCACCCCTCCCTGGGTTGGATACTTCTCCCCATGGGGCGGGGGATCCCCATCCCTCTAATTGCTCCTTCTGGAATCTGTTACCTTTAGTTGAAAGGAGACGAAGGTTCAACATCAACGACCGCATCAAGGAGTTGGGAATGCTGATCCCCAAGGCCAATGACCTGTGAGCAGGTTTCTGAGGGGGAGGGTGATGGGTCTGTGGTGGGCAGCAGCTGACAAGTATTATCTGCCCTCAGCCCTGTGCTAGTTGCTAGGTTGGGAGCAGAATTCCTTCTAGAAGCTCATCTATTTGAGAAAAGATCTCTCCCTCTCCCAAATCAGGAAAGCTCAAGACAGATGAATTTCTGTCCTGGAAGTGAGGCTGAGGTCAAGGGAGGATTCCTGGAGGAGGAGTCATGCTGAGAAAGTTTTCTTAAGGCCATTTGGCTGGTAGACAAGAGGCTGGGCTCACGTCTGTAATCCTAGCATTTTGGGAAACTGAGGCAGGCAGATCACTTGAGGTCAGGAGTTCAAGACCAGCCTGGCCAACATGGCGAAACCCCATCTCCACTAAAAATACAAAAATTAACTGGGCACAGTGGTGTGTGCCTATAGTGCCAGCTACTTGGGAGGCTGAGACGGGAGAATTGATTGAACCCAGGAGGCAGAGGTGGCAGTGAGCCAAGATCTCGCCACTGCACTGCACTCCAGCCTGGGCAACAGAACGAGACTCTGTCTCAAAAAAAAAAAAAAAAAAAAAAAAAAAAAAAGGGGGTGGGGGGGGCAGGAGGAATGAGAGTCCAGGGTAGGCTGGGCTGGAATCTTGGTAGTCTTGGGAAGAAGGCTGCTCCGAATTGTCTGGTTTCATGAGATTAATGAGGTGGGCAGTGGCAACAGAAGTCACCAGGGAGGGCCTATTCTGTGCAAACTGAGATTAGCCACCTCCATCTCTAGGTCTGGGGTTGCTGGGTAAGACTGGGACAGGCCACATAAACTCTACAACCAGAGAAGTGGCAAGGATTTGGCCACTCTTCTGAGCAATACACCTCTAATTTGCCTGGCCTGCTGCTGCAGGGACGTGCGCTGGAACAAGGGCACCATCCTCAAGGCCTCTGTGGATTATATCCGGAGGATGCAGAAGGACCTGCAGAAGTCCAGGGAGCTGGAGAACCACTCTCGCCGCCTGGAGATGACCAACAAGCAACTCTGGCTCCGTATCCAGGTCTGGTTCTGAACTTGGACTTCTTTGGTAACTCTGACCCTTAACCTGGCTCCTGGCCCCAGGGGGGCAGTACTTAGACTTCTGAAGTTGGAGACACAGGAACGATGCCCATTAGGAAGGAGGATGTATCAAGTTAGGATATTTTGCTTTGGTAACAAACAATCCTCAGCATCTTTAAGCAACATATATCAGCTGGAGGTTCTGTTCTGTGAGACCCTCATTCTGGGACCCAGGCTGCTGGGACCTAGCTCTCTGATGGCACATCTAGAGCTGGCTCTTAAAGCCATTGCCACTCTTAAGGTGCCACATGTCACTTCTGTTCAATGGGCTTGGCCAATGCAAGCACACTCTGTGAGTACTCTAACCTCAAGAGGCAGGAAAATGCAAACCTATTACGTACCTGGAAGGTGGAGAGCTGCAATCATTTGGTGGGTGGCACTAGGAATCTCCACAGGGCCAACCTAAAGAACAAGGAGCTTGGCAGAGTCAGCCCTACCAGCTGGAACTGAGAGTTCTAGTCCGGGCTCTGTGTTGAGGCTCTCTTGTCCTCTTTAGACCTGAGGCTGGCCCTTTACACAAAGGGCGATTGGACTGCACCTTGTTTCTCTTTCTTATGGTAGATGATACAATTTACATTAAAATCTAGCACACACAGGCACACTCAAAGTGAAAAATCAAAGTTTCATGAAGGAATGCTCCACTCATCCTTAATAGATGCAATGCATTCTAATAATTTCTATTCTAGTCTAGTCTAGACAAGTCAATTTCAATTAAAAAATAGAAAGTTGGTCAAGACTCACTACAGTGGTTTTACAACCCACTAATGAGTTACCACTTGTAGTCTGAAAAAACACTGGTCTAGACTCTAGAGCTACCTGATGTTTTCTTCCAGTGGAAACACTTTGGGTCTTGGGTGCTGTAGGGCAGGGGCAAGTGCTGTGACAGAGGCGCGGGGAGGGGTCCTGGTGGCTGGTACCCATGGGTGTGTTCCCCAGCTTTCTGTCTGCTCCCCTGCAGGAGCTGGAGATGCAGGCTCGAGTGCACGGCCTCCCTACCACCTCCCCGTCCGGCATGAACATGGCTGAGCTGGCCCAGCAGGTGGTGAAGCAGGAGCTGCCCAGCGAAGAGGGCCCAGGGGAGGCCCTGATGCTGGGGGCTGAGGTCCCTGACCCTGAGCCACTGCCAGCTCTGCCCCCACAAGCCCCACTGCCCCTGCCCACCCAGCCACCATCCCCATTCCATCACCTGGACTTCAGCCACAGCCTGAGCTTTGGGGGCAGGGAGGACGAGGGTCCCCCGGGCTACCCCGAACCCCTGGCGCCAGAGCATGGCTCCCCATTCCCCAGCCTGTCCAAGAAGGATCTGGACCTCATGCTCCTGGATGATTCACTGCTACAGCTGGCCTCTGATCCACTTCTGTCCACCATGTCCCCCGAGGCCTCCAAGGCCAGCAGCCGCCGGAGCAGCTTCAGCATGGAGGAGGGCGATGTGCTGTGACCCTGGCTGCCCCTGTGCCAGGGAACAGGGGCCGGCCTGGGGGCTGGGAGGGCTGGGGGCACCTCCCTCCCACCCTTCAGGCTGCACTGTGTGTGAAGTAGCCACCTGCCCTGCCTTCCTCCTCCCTGCTGGCCCCTGTTTGGACTTAGTGCCTGTCTGGCAACCTGTGGGGTCAGGAGAAGCACCCCCAGGGCAGCCCTCTTGACTGGCCCAGTGGGAAGAGGCCTTCAGCCCCTCTCCCGGAGATGGAATCGTGGGGCAGTGAGGGGCAGGGTGTTCTAGAGGTGAGAAGAGGGCCTGGTGGAGACGCCCTGTCTTCTGAGCCCGACCCCTCATTACCAGTGAAGGACATGCTGGAGGGTCGGGGAGACTCCTTACCTGAGGCAACTGGTCCTGGGGGTGCCCAGGCCTCCCTTTCTGGAACTCAGATGGCAGGAGGTCCGCCCCGCAGCCTGGTCCTCGGCCCTCCCACAGGTGGGCACCCCCCACTTTGGTGCTAACAGCTCTCCACCAGGTGGTGTGAGCGCGGGGGCTGCCAGAAGCGGGAGGGGTTACTGCCGGAAGAGCAGCTGCCCTCCGACCCCCCACTTTGTGCCTTTAGTAAACACTGTGCTTTGTACCCTCTGGTCCTGTCTCTTTGGAGTGGGTCTAGGGCTGACAGCGAACGCGAGGATTCAACCCAGTGGGCCCCCTCCAGGGTGCGGATGCTGCCTGGAGGGGGTCGGGGTGGGGGATACAGGGAAGAGGGAACACGCTTGTCCCCTGGTGTCCCCACGCCTCAGCCTTGCCCGGGGAACCCGAGGGGTTTGGGTGCTGATGGGGGCACGGTCCCTCCTCACGACCACGAGGTGGCGCTGCGGCCACGCCAGTCCCACGCCTCTAGCGGCGGCCCGAGCGAGACCAGTTGATGTGGCGAACCAAGTCTGCCGCCGTTAGCTGCTTACTTGGGGCACCCTGGGCCCGGGGTGGGGGGCATGCTGCTTCTGTCCCACCCCTGTTCTGGGGGTGACCTCCCCAGGTGGGCGGCCACCCGGCTCGAGAAGCTGTAGCTGGGCGCTCTGGAGGCGGCGCTCGCCCTCTGCCAGACAGGCTTCCTGGTAACTGAGGGGCTGCGTCCTGCTAGGGCTTTGGGGAAAGGGACCCCCGTGAGCTAGACAGGGAGGAGACGGGAGCCCAGGACGCTGCGTGGGGGTTACGGGCCCGGGTCCCCCCGCCCCACTCTGGCTCTGGCAGCGAGGCCTGGGCGAGGCCTTTCCTCCGGGCTGCAGTGCTCCGGCCTCTGCTTGGAGACGTTGGTGCTTATACCTCGCCCAGGAAGGGGACATGCGCTGGGGACAGTCAGGGGTCGAGTGGCGGCTGCTCGAGCCCCGGTGCCTGGCGGGAACGGGGAGAGGGCTTTCCGGGCTTCATCCAGTTCCCCTCCGCTCTCCACGGCCGCTTCAGGCAGAGACCAAAATGGCTCCCCGTCATTGCCCTGAGAGGCTGAAGGAGCCTAATTAAAAAAAAAAAAAAAAAAAAAAATCCCAGGATGAAAATGGGTAAGAGGGCAATTTCCTCTGTGCAGAACGGGAGATCAAATCAACGTTGAGCAATTAACGTGCGAGGGGAGAGAAGGAAAATGGGCCGGGCGGCTGGGCGCTGATGGTGGCCGGGCTGGCGGAGGCTGCAGGATTAATCTCAAGGTCAGATGGAGCCAGGGATGACCTTGTGGAACCAGCCGGGTCGCTGGCGTCTCCTTCTAGTTCCAGGTTCCACCCCACTACCTGGGACTTACCCATGCCCTGGAAACTCCTCTGAGCCCCGTCTGGGTCAAGCCCTAAAGTCTGGGAGACACCTGATGATCTATCTAGGCTTGGGCTGCCTTGGCCGGGGGGTGAAGGCTCCGGGAAGTCCCAAGGCCCGTCCTTCAGGCCCCTGAGAAATCTCTCCCGACCCTACTGGCTCTTCCACTTTACCCCGGGGATTCACCTAGTGGAGTGGAGGGCTGCCCACCTGCTTCCTCTCACAGCCCTTCAAGATCACAGATAGCCCTTCCTGCTAGCAGAGGTCTGCTAAAAAGAAATAAAGTTTTAAAACATGTTTTTTTTAAAAAAAAAAAAAGATCGCTGATATCGCCCCCTCCACCTGCCTACTTGTTTCCTGCCCCTGGGCTCCTTCAGCCTGGAATTGGAGTATGGACTGTACATTCGACAGGACAGAGGGTGTGAGTGGGGTTCTGTCCACAAGAGGGTGCCCTGGGCCAGGACTAGGCAGCTGCCTGCCCAGGCTGGTGGGGTTGGGGGACTCTCAGCTTCATTGTACGTTCCAAGCAGTCTGCCTGGGTGGCTTCCATTCTGCCTGGAAGTCCTGCAGTCCTACCGATTTGGTTGAGGCCGGCCCAGGGACTACTTCCAGTATTTCAATAAGCCACCAGAAAGTGTTCCTGTTTCTGAGATCAGCCTGAAGGACCCTCACCTTGTGGCTGGAATGGAATCTGACTGGTGATTATGAACGATTCTGATTCAATAAGAGGGGAATGCATCCTTTAGCAATATTTATTTGATGGACAACACCTTTGCAGGTGTTAGGTCCATGGAGGAATTCTTTTTTTTTTTTTTTTTTTTTTTTTTTGAGACGGGGTCTCTGTCGCCCAGGCTGGAGTGCAATGGTGCAATCTTGGCTCACTGCATCCTCTGCCTCCTGGGTTCAAGTGATTCTCCTGCCTCAGCCTCCTGAGTAGCTGGGACTACAGGCACACGCCACCACACCCAGCTAACTTTTTACATTAGTAGAGACAGGATTTAACCATGTTGGCCAAGCTGGTCTTGAACTCCTGACCTCAGTTGATCCGCCAACCTCAACCTCCCAAAGTGCTGGGATTATAGGTGTGAGCCATCGCACCCCGGCCTTTTTTTTTTTTTTTTTGAGATGGAGTTTTGCTCTTGTTGCCCAGGCTGCAGTGTAATGGCGCAATCTTGGCTCACTGCAACCTCCACTTCCCAGGTTCAAGTGATTCTCCTTCCTTAGCCTCCCGAGTAGCTGGGATTACAGGCACCTGCCATCATGCCCAGCTAATTTTTTTGTATTTTTAGTAGAGATAGGGTTTCATCATGTTGGCCAGGCTGGTCTTGAACTCTTGACCTCAGGTGATCTGCCCTCCTTGGCCTCCCAAAGTGCTGGGATTACAGGTGTGAGCTACCGTGCCCGGCCTGGAAATCCTTTTTTAAAAAACAGAGTAGGGCCAGGTGTGGTGGCTTGCACTTGTAATGCCGGTTACTCAGAAGGCTGAGGCAGGAGGATTGCTTGAGGCCAGGAGTTCAAAACCAGCCTGGGCAACATAGCAAGATCTTTAACTCTATTTTTTTTTTTTTTTTTTTTTAATTAGCCAAGCATGATGGTGCACACATGTGGTCCTAGCTACTCAGGAGGCAGAAATGGGAGGATTGCTTGTGCCCAGAAGTTTGAGGTTGCAGTAAGCTATGATCATGCTATTGCATTCCATCCTGGGCAATACAGCAAGACCCTGTTTCTAAAAATAAAAAGGCAGGTAAGGACATTGGCTGGTGTGGACACAGGAGGGATAAGCCTGTCTAGCCCCTTCATTTTAAGAAGGCTTAGAGAACAAACAGACATGTACAGTGGGAGAGGAAGCAGAGAAAGAGGTCAAAGCTAGGCAAGAGAGGACAAGAAGCAGTAGCTCCCTCAGATCCCTTGTGGGGCCCTCACAGGAGCCAGGCTGCTGGGGTAGCAGAGGTGGTGAGCGTGGAGGATGCAGACAGCGCCCCAGCCCCTGACCCTGCTGTCCTCAGCTCCAGTTCCTGCATCTGTCTGTCCCCACCAGCTGCTCGCCCTGCCTTAGTACCTACCTCCTCAGCCTTAGGAAGTTCTGCATGTCCAGCTGCATCTGCTGGGCGGCCCGCTCCACCGTCGGCAGAACAGGGCCTGGGAGGCGAGAGTTGGAGTGGCAGCCCAGGAGGCGGGAGGCGGTTGCAGGGCCTTGGAATGTGCTGCTTGGAATGCCGTGTTTCCATTCTCCATGGTTCCTTTAAAGCAGAGATTCTTCCTTTACTATTTGACGTCATTAACTTAGTTGAGAGTCTGATACACACTACATACCTTCTCCCCCCACCACACACACACATGGCCTCCTAAAAACTAACCTCAGGTTCAGCACTCGTGCTCTCAACCCATGCCCCATGCTCTATCTCAAAGCCCATGCCCCTCCCCTGTCTTTCAAGCTGCCTGGCTCAGCTGGAGCTGCTAGAGAGCCCCTTCCCAGGCACCTGGGTGTACTTCCTGCCCCTCACCTCCCACCCCTCACCTCCTGGGACTCCCACCTCTCGGGGCCCAAGCCCCGTCCCCCTCTCAGACTCCTCCAGCCTCATCTTTTTTCTTTGCTCTGTTCTTTCCGAGGGGGGCAGTGGAATTTATACAATATTTAAGCAGCCAGAGCTGAGTCCGGGAAGATATTATTAATGTAAAAGGGACGGGCTGCAAATGCTTTTGGACCTGGTTACAATTAGAGGGTGATTTTTCTAAAGGTCAATGAATTCAGATAATATCCACAGGGGGGAGAGAAATTTAATACCTTTTTAGTGAATTAATTAATTATAATATTATATCGGCTTGGGGTTCTTTTCCAGAGTGATTAAGGGAGCGATCTGTCTTCTGTGAGGCCGGGGAGTGGCGCCTGCCGCCAGCGAGGACTCTGGCGCAGGGCTCAGGATGGGGGCCCTTCCCTCTCCTCTCACCCCTGCAGTGGCCAAGGAGCTAGGGGCTTTTTAGACATGAAAGAAGACAGGCTGGACCTGGTCAGGGCTGAGGGCGGTGTGGGTATTGGCCTTTCCCCTTGGCCTGTCTCCTCCACCCCTGGGTCCGGCCCTCCTGCTGCCATGTCACCAGGCCTCATGCCATGGTGGCCTGAAGAGCTGAGAAGTGGGGTATGGCCTCCTTCTTTACACTTGGAGAAACTGAGGCTCATGGGCTTCAGGGACATGCCTTAGACCCACTGTGGGTTAGGACAGACTGAGGTGGCAGAGCTGGCTGGAAATACCGAGAAGACAAGAAGGACCTCCCTAATACTTCCCAAACCAGGCCTTCTGGAAAATCTCCACCAGCCAGAGGTCTGTGGAGCTGCCTGGGAAGCTTCTCCATCTCCAAAAGAGGCTCTTTCAGGGTGTGTAGTGTGCCCAGCCTCTGCTTATAAAATGAAAACGCCCCAGGAATATTGACACCTCCAGTTGCTGTGAGGCCTAAGATTTCTGTCCCTGGAGGGATCTGAAAGTGGCCAAGGAGTGCTGCTTTTCACCCATTTATTCATTTATTCATACACAGTCAAATGTTCATTCAACAAACATTTGTGGCACACCTGCTTTTGTGCCATCAGAGAGACTTAAATATCACCTCTTGAGCCCCTGCCCACTTCATCTTAAGCCCAAGCTGCTCATCTGAGCAATGGAGGGTGGGGTGGGGAGACCTCCATGGTCCTTTTCTGTCCAGACAGCAGTCCTAACTCAACCTGAGGGCAAGAAGACTGGCTGGGATGCAGTGGGTTTGTGGAGCAAAGTGGGTGCTCATTAACTTAGCACACCCTGAGCACCGACTTTGAGCTGGCCCTGTGCTGGGAGCTGGGGATATGTGGGTGGATAAGGGCCAGCTGGTCCTGGTGACGGGGTGGGCACAGGGAGGCAGACGTGAGCCTGCAATCATGAGTCCATGTGGGTTCGGAAAAAGGAGTAGAAGTGACATTAAGCTGGGTTGTGAGGGAGCAGACTGACAAGGGGAGAGGGAAGGCGCATGGAAAGAGAGTAAGGGGCGTTCTAGGCATTGGACACAGAGTGTGCAAAGGCCTGACAAATGGGGGTACCTGCAGATAAGAGGGAATGGTGGGACAGTAGATGAGGCTGGGTGGGTGGCCACCTTCATCCCCACCCACGGGCCCAGGCATGTTGACAGGAAGACAAGGCCATAGGTCGGGTCCAGAAAGGCAGGGAGCAGCAAAGCCAAACAGACTTGCTTTTTTCCCCTTGTTTTTGAGACAGAGTCTCGCCCTGTTGCCCCGGCTGGAAAGCAGTGGAGTGATCATAGCTCACTGCAACCTCAAATTCCTGGGCTCAAGGGATCCTCCTGCCTCAGCCTTCTGAGTAGCTGGGACTACAGACACACACCACCACACCTGGCTGCTTTTTGTATTTTTGTAGAGACTAGGTTTCACTATGTTGCCCAGGTGGTCTCAAACTCATGGCTCAAGCCATCCTCCCGCCTCAACCTCCCAAAATGTTGGGATTACAGGCATTAGCCACCACGCCGGGCCCAGATTGCATTTAAACGTTGGCTCTGCCATGACTTGCTGTGTGATAGAGCCTTTCTGTGCCTCAGTTTCCCTATCTGTAATGGGAGATTGCAATGTCTCCCTCCTAAGGATGTTGTAGGAATTAAAGGAATGACTGAAGGGAAGAGGTCGGCCCTGCATTTAGCACATGATGTGGCTTCAGATATCTTAGCCTACACATGGCCCTCGAGAGGGTGGATGGGTCAGGGCCATGCCTTCTGTTCTGCCCGAAATTCCTTTTTCCTCTTGAGGGGGTGCCAGCAAAGGCCCTATCCTGGGGACATTTCTTGGGGGGGGGGAAATCAACGTTTTCCTCCCCTCATGGCTCAGCCCCATCTTTCCCCACTCCCTGCCTCTGCCCCTCTTCTCCCTTCATGCAACACCCCCTCCGCCCTGACTCCCCCGCAACAGTCTCCTCCCCTACCCCTCCTCTCTCTCCATGTGCAGCAGGCCAGGGAGGGCCTTCCCATTGTACTATCTTTGGGCCCTAAATTAAAATTGATGACATCTTGAAATGAGCAGTGAGGGTAATTTTGCTTCTGAGCCGGGATGCTAATGAGGCCCCTTAATGGTGCAAACGCGGAGCTGACGGGTCGTGTGTCACGCGCCGCAGCGAGGGGGGTAATGGCCGCGGTAAGTGCCGGTAATTACACCCTGTCTTGCTGTATTTTGGCAGGCCTGGTGGGAGAGTGGGGGCTCAATCACCACTGGCGGGGGCACCCCCACCCAGCATGGGATTGACAGCCAGAGATACCCAGTTCCACCCAGCCAGGCCCCTCGACTCCAGCCTCACCTAGAATAAGGGGCCTGGGCACAGCCCCCTTGCCCCATGCACACATGGCATGCAAAACACATGCCACAGTCACACCGTTGTGCACCTCCACCCCCCACTCCACACATAACTCCACAGCCTGGGCACTCCCCCAGTGTGCACAAAGCACATGCATAGTCACACACACGCACATGCACACTCACCCGTTATGCGTCCCCATACACTTCCACACTCTGCAGATACACACTGCTCCATATACACAGCCTGCACAGCACACACACACACGCATGCACACAAATACATTCTCAAAGAGCACACATGCATGGAGCACCTACTGTGCTCTATGAGCTCTATGTCTGTGAACTCTGCTCCTCCCATCTCTTCTGAAATAGGTGTTATTCTCATTTTATGACACAGGAAAACTGAGCCTTGGGAGATTCAGCAACTTGTGTAAGATCACACAGCTAGGCAGCAACAGAGACAGGACTGGAATCCAGCTGTTTTTACTTTGCAATCTTTTCAGCCCCCATATTTCCTCCTATGTATGCATGCATATACACCTCTCATTGTATACACACGGGCTTGCATGTGTGCACACAGTCATCACCCGCAGATCACGTAGATCCTCTGTGCACCCAAAGACACATACAAAGGCATTGTTCAAATACCTATGCATTGCTGACACACATATGCAAGGTGTGCTTGGTGTGTACACACATATGTGCACATGTGTCACATGGTGCTTGCACCCCTCACACGTGGTGAGCAGGATATCATGGAGAAGGAAGCCTAGTTTCCTACATGGGGAACTAGGCATGTAGCCGCTCCAGGTTTCGGCATCTCAATCTCTAAAGAAGGGGAAATAAATCCTACTCCACTTCCCTCCCCAGCACTTAACTGTTGTTAAAGCAGAATGACAGCTACACAAAGGACTGCGACGTGCCCTTCTACAAACCCCCAGCAGAATCACACGCTGGGTGCACGTACATGCATTGTACGATTGTGCACGCACTGTCCAAATGGCGTCTAAGCTCTCTGTACGTACAACATTGTATTTAGATACATCTCTGCACACACACTGTACACATACTGTGAACACACATCACAGCACCTGTGCAGTACCCTAAGTGTACCTGCCAGTGAAAATGGAAACCCCACAAGCCCATGGGTACTTGTCATATGTATACACTACATCCCTCCCTCCTCTCCCCCAGAAATATGTATCAATTCCATGATTACAGTAGAGGTTAAAAGTATAGACTTTGGGCCAGGCGCGGTGGCTCACGCCTGTAATCCCAGCACTTTGGGAGGCAGAGTCGGGTGGATCATGAGGTCAGGAGATCGAGACCATCCTGGCTAACTCAGTGAAACCCTGTCTCTACTAAAAATACAAAAAAAAAAAAAAAAAAAAAAAAAAAAAA